>NW_027593062.1:20000-39428 GCF_964213995.1 Mustelus asterias
CTACACTGTCCCCATCAAACACTCCCAGGACAGGTACAGCACGGGGTTAGATACAGAGTAAAGCTCCCTCTACACTGTCCCCATCAAACAATGATGTGGAGATGCCGGCGTTGGACTGGGGTAAACACAGTAAGAAGTCTCACAACACCAGGTTAAAGTCCAACAGGTTTATTTGGTAGCACTAGCTTTCGGAGTCTCGCTCCTTCTTCAGGTGAGTGGGAGTTGTGTTCACAAACAGGGCAGATAAAGACACAAACCCAATTTACAAGATAATGGTTGGAATTATCTTTACAGGTAATCAAGTCTTAAAGGTACAGACAATGTGAGTGGAGAGAGGGTTAAGCACAGGTTAAAGAGATGTGTATTGTCTCCAGCCAGGACAGTTAGTGAGATTTTGCAAGCCCAGGCAAGTCGTGGGGGTTACAGATAGTGTGACATGAACCCAAGATCCCGGTTTAGGCCGTCCTCATGTGTGCGGAACTTGGCTATCAGTTTCTGCTCAGCGACTCTGCGCTGTCGTGTATCGTGAAGGCCGCCTTGGAGAATGCTTACCCGAAGATCAGAGGCTGAATACCCATGACCGCTGAAGTGCTCCCCAACAGGAAGGGAACACTCCTGCCTGGTGATTGTCGAGCGGTGTTCATTCATCCGTTGTTGTAGCGTCTGCATGGTCTCCCCAATGTACCATGCCTCGGGACATCCTTTCCTGCAGCGTATCGGGTAGACAACTTTGGCCGAGTTGCAAGAGTAGGTACCGTGTACCTGGTGGATGGTGTTCTCACGTGAGATGATGGCATCCGTGTCGATGATCCGGCACGTCTTGCAGAGGTTGCTGTGGCAGGGTTGTGTGGTGTCATGGTCACTGTTCTCCTGAAGGCTGGGTAGTTTGCTGCGGACAATGGTCTGTTTGAGGTTGTGCGGTTGTTTGAAGGCAAGAAGTGGGGATGGCCTTGGCGAGATGTTCGTCTTCATCAATGACATGTTGAAGGCTCCGGAGGAGATGCCGTAGCTTCTCCGCTCCGGGGAAGTACTGGACGACGAAGGGTACTCTGTCCACCGTGTCCCGTGTTTGTCTTCTGAGGAGGTCGGTGCGGTTTTTCGCTGTGGTGCGTTGGAACTGTCGATCGATGAGTCGAGCGCCATATCCTGTTCTTATGAGGGCATCTTTCAGCGTCTGGAGGTGTCTGTTGCGATCCTCCTCATCCGAGCAGATCCTGTGTATTCGGAGGGCTTGTCCGTAGGGGATGGCTTCTTTAACATGTTTAGTGTAGAAGCTGGAGAAGTGGAGCATCGTGAGGTTATCCGTGGGCTTGCGGTACAGTGAGGTGCTGAGGTGACCGTCCTTAATGGAGATGCGGGTGTCCAAGAATGCAACCGATTCTGGAGAGTAGTCCATGGTGAGTCTGATGGTGGGATGGAACTTGTTGATGTCATCATAGAGTTGTTTCAGTGATTGCTCACCGTGAGTCCAAAGGAAGAAAATGTCATCGATGTATCTAGTGTATAGCATCGGTTGAAGGTCCTGTGCGGTGAAGAAGTCTTGTTCGAACCTGTGCATGAAGATGTTGGCATATTGAGGTGCGAATTTGGTCCCCATGGCTGTTCCGTGTGTCTGGATGAAGAACTGGTTGTTGAAGGTGAAGATATTGTGGTCCAGGATGAAGCGAATGAGTTGTAAAATTGCATCTGGAAAATGGCAGTTGTCGGCGTTGAGTACTGAGGCCGTTGCAGCAATGCCATCATCGTGGGGGATGCTGGTGTAGAGTGCCGAGACATCCATGGTGACGGGGAGTGCTCCTGGTTCAACTGCTCCATGTGTGCCGAGTTTCTGTAGGAAGTCCGTAGTGTCGCGACAAAAGCTGGGGGTTCTTTGTACAATGGGTTTCAGGATGCCCTCGACATAGCCGGAGAGGTTCTCGCACAGGGTCCCATTGCCCGATGCGATGGGACAGCCGGGTGTGTTTGCCTTGTGTATCTTCGGGAGGCAGTAGAGATCTCCAACGCGGGGAGTACGTGGGATGAGAGCACGGAGGGTGTTCTGAAGGTCCGGATCAAAGGTCTTGATCAGAGTGTTGAGTTGACGGGTGTGTTCTTTGGTCGGATCTGCAGGTAACTGTCTGTAGTGTTCCTCGTTGTTGAGTTGTCGGTACACGTCTTTGCAGTAATCCGTTCTGTTCAGTATGACGATGGCCCCTCCTTTGTCTGCTGGTTTGATGACAATGTTGCGGTTGGTCTTGAGAGCGTGGATGGCGTTGCGTTGTGCTTGGGTGATGTTCGGGGCTGTCTTGTGAGTGCGGTTGATGAATCTGGCATTGACGCACCTCCTGACAGCTTGGGCATACATGTCAAGTCGAGGGCAGCGGCCTTCCGGAGGAGTCCAATTCGACTCTTTCCTCTTCGGTTGCACTGCGGATCTCTGTCTGCTGTTCCGGTTCATTGGCTGTCTCATTGTGTTCGCTGTTGGCCTCTTGGGGTTTGTGGAAGAACTCCCGCAGCCTCATTCGCCTGATGAATTCCTCTGTGTCTGCTGTGAGACTGATGGGATCTATTTTGGTGGTGGGGCAGAAATTGAGCCCTCGGCTGAGAACTTCGATTTCATCTGGTTGAAGTGTGGAGTCCGATAAGTTGACAATGGACTTCCCTGCAGTGGTACCGTTTCCTACTGTGGTACCGGGGGGGGCTTGGTTGCTGCTGGTGGTGATGCCGAGTTTCTCAAGTTTCCTGTTCTTGGTGTGCATGTAGACGGTGTAGTTTCGTTGTCTCGTCTGCTTGGCAGAGTTTCGCAGCTGGTCTGCATCCTGAGCGCAAGTTGAGAATATGGACTCTGTCTTGGCTTCCAGGATGCGGCGTGTGCTGTAGAGCTGGTGTATGAGGTGGTTGAGGAGGGTGAGAGAGGTGTGACGGCAAAGTCTCTCAGTGTAGTCTGTGTTATAGGATGTGCAAAATCTCACTGGCTGTCCTGTCTGGAGACAATACACATCTCTTTAACCCGTGCTTAACGCTCTCTCCACTCACATTGTCTGTACCTTTAAGACTTGATCAGCTGTAAAGGCTCGCATTCCAACCATTATCCATGTAAATTGAGTTTGTGTCTTTGTGCCCTGTTTGTAATGAGAACTCCCACCCACCTGACAAAGGGACAGCCTGTTCCGAAAGCTTCTGGCTTTTGCTACCAAATAAACCTGTTGGACTTTAACCTGGTGTTGTTAGACCCCTTACTGTGTTTACCCCAGTCCAACGCCGGCATCTCCACATCACAACTCCCATCAAACATTCCCAGGACAGGTACAGCACGGGGTTAGATACAGAGTAAAGCTCCCTCTACACTGTCCCCCATCAAACACTCCCAGGACAGGTACAGCACGGGGTTAGATACAGAGTAAAGCTCCCTCTACACTGTCCCCATCAAACACTCCCAGCACAGGTACAGCACGGGGTTAGATACAGAGTAAAGCTCCCTCTACACTGTCCCCATCAAACACTCCCAGGACAGGTACAGCACGGGGTTAGATACAGAGTAAAGCTCCCTCTACACTGTCCCCATCAAACACTCCCAGGACAGGTACAGCACGGGGTTAGATACAGAGTAAAGCTCCCTCTACACTGTCCCCATCAAACACTCCCAGGACAGGTACAGCACGGGGTTAGATACAGAGTAAAGCTCCCTCTACACTGTCCCCATCAAACACTCCCAGGACAGGTACAGCATGGGGTTAGATACAGAGTAAAGTTCCTTCTACACTGTCCCCATCAAACACTCCCAGGACAGGTACAGCACAGGGTTAGATACAGAGTAAAGCTCCCTCTACACTGTCCCCATCAAACACTCCCAGGACAGGTACAGCATGGGGTTAGATACAGAGTAAAGTTCCTTCTACACTGTCCCCATCAAACACTCCCAGGACAGGTACAGCACGGGGTTAGATACAGAGTAAAGCTCCCTCTACACTGTCCCCATCAAACACTCCCAGGACAGGTACAGCACGGGGTTAGATACAGAGTAAAGCTCCCTCTACACTGTCCCCATCAAACACTCCCAGGACAGGTACAGCACGGGGTTAGATACAGAGTAAAGCTCCCTCTACACTGTCCCCATCAAACACAGTAAATGGTCTCACAACACCAGGTTAAAGTCCAACAGGTTTATTTGGCAGCACAGGCTTTCGGAGCGCTGCTCCTTCGTCAGGTGAGTGGGAGTTGTGTTCACAAACAGGGCATATAAAGACACAAACTCAATTTACAAAATAATGGTTGGAATGCGAGTCTTTACAGGTAATCAAGTCTTAAAGGTACAGACAATGTGAATGGAGAGAGGCTTAAGCACAGGTTAAAGAGATTTGTATTGTCTCCAGCCAGGCTAGTTAGTGAGATTTTGCAAGCCCAGGCAAGTCGTGGGGGTTACAGTTAGTGTGACATGAACCCAAGATCCCGGTTGAGGCCGTCCTCATGTGTGCGGAACTTGGCTATCAGTCTCTGCTCAGCGACTCTGCGCTGTCGTGTGTCGTGAAGGCCGCCTTGGAGAACGCTTACCCAAAGATCAGAGGCCGAATGCCCGTGACCGCTGAAGCGTTCCCCAATAGGATGAGAACACTGTTGCCTGGTGATTGTCGAGCGGTGTTCATTCATCCGTTGTATTTATTTTGTAACTTGAGTCTGTGTCTTTATCTGCCCTGTTTGTGAACAGAACTCCCACTCACCTGACGAAGGGGCAGCGCTCCGAAAGCTTGTGTGGCTTTTGCTACCAAATAAAACTATTGGACTTTGACCTGGTGTTGTGAGACTTCTTACTGTGTTTATCCTAGTCCAGCGCCAGCATCTCCACATCATGACTGATTCAAAAAATGTCGCTGAAAGGAATATTCGCCAGATGTTTCGCCGCTGGATACCTGTGTGTGTGTGAGCCGAGGGGGAGGCGGGCGGGGGGGAGGTGGGTGGGGAGAGGCGGGACGCGGGAGAGGGAACATGGGAGGGGGAGGTGGGAGCGGAGCGCGCGAGGGGGCAGGCACGAGGGGGGAGGTGGGAGGGGAGCGTGGGAGGAGTGTTGGGGGGCAGGGAGATTCACAACTCAATCACTTAACAGCCTAACTGAGGGGGCGCCGCACTGTGGGAGGGTCAGTGCTGAGGGAGCGCCGCACTGTGGGAGGGTCAGTGCTGAGGGAGCACCGCACTGTGGGAGGGTCAGTGCTGAGGGAGCGCTGCACTGTGGGAGGGTCAGTGCTGAGGGAGCGCCGCACTGTGGGAGGGTCAGTGCTGAGGGGGCGCCGCACTGTGGGAGGGTCAGTGCTGAGGGAGCGCCGCACTGTGGGAGGGTCAGTGCTGAGGGAGCGCCGCACTGTGGGAGGGTCAGTGCTGAGGGGGTGCTGTACTGTGGGAGGGTCAGAGCTGAGGGAGCGCCGCACTGTGGGAGGGTCAGTGCTGAGGGAGCGCCGCACTGTGGGAGGGTCAGTGCTGAGGGGGCGCCGCACTGTGGGAGGGTCAGTGCTGAGGGAGCGCCGCACTGTGGGAGGGTCAGTGCTGAGGGGGTGCCGCACTGTGGGAGGGTCAGTGCTGAGGGAGCGTCGCACTGTGGGAGGGTCAGTGCTGAGGGAGCGCCGCACTGTGGGAGGGTCAGTGCTGAGAGAGCGCCGCACTGTGGGAGGGTCAGTGCTGAGAGAGCGCCGCACTGTGGGAGGGTCAGTGCTGAGGGGGTGCCGCACTGTGGGAGGGTCAGTGCTGAGGGGGTGCCGCACTGTGGGAGGGTCAGTGCTGAGAGAGCGCCGCACTGTGGGAGGGTCAGTGCTGAGGGGGCGCCGCACTGTGGGAGGGTCAGTGTTGAGGGGGTGCCGCACTGTGGGAGGGTCAGTGCTGAGGGGGTGCCGCACTGTGGGAGGGTCAGTGCTGAGGGAGTGCCTCACTGTGGGAGGGTCAGTGCTGAGGGAGCGCCGCACTGTGGGAGGGTCAGTGCTGAGGGAGCGCCGCACTGTGGGAGGGTCAGTGCTGAGAGAGCGCCGCACTGTGGGAGGGTCAGTGCTGAGAGAGCGCCGCACTGTGGGAGGGTCAGTGCTGAGAGAGCGCCGCACTGTGGGAGGGTCAGTGCTGAGGGGGTGCCGCACTGTGGGAGGGTCAGTGCTGAGGGGGTGCCGCACTGTGGGAGGGTCAGTGCTGAGAGAGCGCCGCACTGTGGGAGGGTCAGTGCTGAGGGGGCGCCGCACTGTGGGAGGGTCAGTGTTGAGGGGGTGCCGCACTGTGGGAGGGTCAGTGCTGAGGGGGTGCCGCACTGTGGGAGGGTCAGTGCTGAGGGAGTGCCTCACTGTGGGAGGGTCAGTGCTGAGGGAGCGCCGCACTGTGGGAGGGTCAGTGCTGAGGGAGCGCCGCACTGTGGGAGGGTCAGTGCTGAGGGAGCGCCGCACTGTGGGAGGGTCAGTGCTGAGGGAGCGCCGCACTGTGGGAGGGTCAGTGCTGAGGGAGCGCCGCACTGTGGGAGGGTCAGTGCTGAGGGAGCGCCGCACTGTGGGAGGGTCAGTGCTGAGGGAGCGCCGCACTGTGGGAGGGTCAGTGCTGAGGGAGCGCCGCACTGTCGGAGGGTCAGTGCTGAGGGAGCGCCGCACTGTGGGAGGGTCAGTGCTGAGGGAGCGCCGCACTGTGGGAGGGTCAGTGCTGAGGGAGCGCCGCACTGTGGGAGGGTCAGTGCTGAGGGAGCGCCGCACTGTGGGAGGGTCAGTGCTGAGGGAGCGCCGCACTGTGGGAGTGTCAGTGCTGAGGGAGCGCCGCACTGTGGGAGGGTCAGTGCTGAGGGAGCGCCGCACTGTGGGAGTGTCAGTGCTGAGGGAGCGCCGCACTGTGGGAGGGTCAGTGCTGAGGGAGCGCCGCACTGTGGGAGGGTCAGTGCTGAGGGAGTGCCTCACTGTGGGAGGGTCAGTGCTGAGGGAGCGCCGCACTGTGGGAGTGTCAGTGCTGAGGGAGCGCCGCACTGTGGGAGGGTCAGTGCTGAGGGAGCGCCGCACTGTGGGAGGGTCAGTGCTGAGGGAGCGCCGCACTGTGGGAGTGTCAGTGCTGAGGGAGCGCCGCACTGTGGGAGGGTCAGTGCTGAGGGAGTGCCTCACTGTGGGAGGGTCAGTGCTGAGGGAGCGCCGCACTGTGGGAGTGTCAGTGCTGAGGGAGCGCCGCACTGTGGGAGGGTCAGTGCTGAGGGAGCGCCGCACTGTGGGAGTGTCAGTGCTGAGGGAGCGCCGCACTGTGGGAGGGTCAGTGCTGAGGGAGCGCCGCACTGTGGGAGGGTCAGTGCTGAGGGAGCGCCGCACTGTGGGAGGGTCAGTGCTGAGGGAGCGCCGCACTGTGGGAGGGTCAGTGCTGAGGGGGCGCCGCACTGTGGGAGGGTCAGTGCTGAGGGAGCACCGCACTGTGGGGGGGTCAGTGCTGAGGGAGCGCCGCACTGTGGCCCACCATTCTCACCCTCAGCTTGCCTCGCTCGCACCCAATCACCGGGAGGTTTCACCCGAGGCGTGATCACTGTTGTAATGGAGGAAACACCTCAGCCAATTCGTGCACAGAAAGATCCCATAAACCGCCAATGTGATAATGGACCCACATCATCCGCCTCCTTAGTGATGGTAGTGTAGAGGGAAGGGTACTGGCCCCCCCGCACACTGGAGAGAAATCCCCCCCCGCCCGTCCTCCTCCAATCCCACCCGCCCATCTTCAGGCAATATCAGCCTTGGATTATTTTCCCTCCACCTGAGCGGATCTCCATGTTTCATCCTGAATGACAGCCCCCCCACAGTGCGGCGCTCCCTCAGCACTGACCCTCCCACAGTGCAGCGCTCCCTCAGCACTGACCCTCCCACAGTGCAGCGCTCCCTCAGCACTGACCCCCCCACAGTGCGGCGCTCCCTCAGCACTGACCCTCCCACAGTGCGGCGCTCCCTCAGCACTGACCCTCCCACAGTGCGGCGCTCCCTCAGCACTGACCCTCCCACAGTGCGGCGCTCCCTCAGCACTGACCCTCCTACAGTGCGGCGCTCCCTCAGCACTGACCCTCCCACAGTGCGGCGCTCCCTCAGCACTGACCCTCCCACAGTGCGGCGCTCCCTCAGCACTGACCCTCCTACAGTGCGGCGCTCCCTCAGCACTGACCCTCCCACAGTGCGGCGCTCCCTCAGCACTGACCCTCCCGCAGTGCGGCGCTCCCTCAGCACTGACCCCCCCACAGTGCGGCACTCCCCTCAGCACTGACCCCCCCACAGTGCGGCGCTCCCTCAGCACTGACCCCCCCACAGTGCGGCGCTCCCTCAGCACTGACCCTCCGAGAGTGCGGCGCTCCCTCAGCACTGACCCTCCCACAGTGCGGCGCTCCCTCAGCACTGACCCTCCCACAGTGCGGCGCTCTCTCAGCACTGACCCTCCCACAGTGCGGTGCTCCCTCAGCACTGACCCTCCGACAGTGCGGCGCTCCCTCAGCACTGACCCTCCCACAGTGCGGCGCTCCCTCAGCACTGACCCTCCCACAGTGCGGCGCTCTCTCAGCACTGACCCTCCCACAGTGCGGCGCTCCCTCAGCACTGACCCCCCCACAGTGCGGCGCTCCCTCAGCACTGACCCTCCCACAGTGCGGCGCTCCCTCAGCACTGACCCTCCCACAGTGCGGCGCTCCCTCAGCACTGACCCCCCACAGTGCGGCGCTCCCTCAGCACTGACCCCCCCACAGTGCGGTGCTCCCTCAGCACTGACCCTCCCACAGTGCGGCGCTCCCTCAGCACTGACCCCCCCACAGTGCGGCACTCCCTCAGCACTGACCCCCCCACAGTGCGGCGCTCCCTCAGCACTGACCCCCCCACAGTGCGGCACTCCCGCAGCACTGACCCCCCCAACAGTGCGGCACTCCCGCAGCACTGACCCTCCCACAGTGCGGCACTCCCTCAGCACTGACCCTCCCACAGTGTGGCGCTCCCTCAGCACTGACCCTCCCACAGTGTGGCGCTCCCTCAGCACTGACCCTCCCACAGTGCGGCGCTCCCTCAGCACTGACCCTCCCACAGTGCGGCGCTCCCTCAGCACTGACCCCCCCACAGTGCGGCACTCCCTCAGCACTGACCCTCCCACAGTGCGGCACTCCCTCAGCACTGACCCTCCCACAGTGCGGCGCTCCCTCAGCACTGACCCTCCCACAGTGTGGCGCTCCCTCAGCACTGACCCCCCCACAGTGCGGCACTCCCTCAGCACTGACCCTCCCACAATGCGGTGCTCCCTCAGCACTGACCCCCCCACAGTGCGGCACTCTCTCAGCACTGACCCTCCCACAGTGCGGCGCTCCCTCAGCACTGACCCTCCCACAGTGCGGCACTCCCTCAGCACTGACCCTCCCACAGTGCGGCGCTCCCTCAGCACTGACCCTCCCACAGTGCGGCGCTCTCTCAGCACTGACCCTCCCACAGTGCGGCGCTCCCTCAGCACTGACCCTCCCACAGTGCGGCTCTCCCACAGCACTGACCCTCCCACAGTGCGGCGCTCTCTCTGCACTGACCCTCCCACAGTGCGGCGCTCCCTCAGCACTGACCCTCCCACAGTGCGGCACTCCCTCAGCACTGACCATCCCACAGTGCGGTGCTCCCTCAGCACTGACCCTCCCACTGTGCGGTGCTCCCTCAGCACTGACCCTCCCACAGTGCGGCACTCCCTCAGCACTGACCCTCCCACAGTGCGGCGCTCCCTCAGCACTGACCCTCCCACTGTGCGGAGCTCCCTCAGCACTGACCCTCCCACAGTGCGGCGCTCCCTCAGCACTGACCCTCCCACAGTGCGGCGCTCCCTCAGCACTGACCCTCCCACAGTGCGGCACTCCCTCAGCACTGACCATCCCACAGTGCGGCGCTCCCTCAGCACTGACCCACAGTGCGGCACTCCCTCAGCACTGACCCACAGTGCGGCACTCCCTCAGCACTGACCCTCCCACAGTTCGGCACTCCCTCAGCACTGACCCTCCCTCAACACTGACCCTCACACAGTGTGGCTCTCCCAGGAGGGAGCGGGGGAGGATTGCACTGGGAGGGAGGGGAGTGCGTTGCGCTGGGGGGATGAGTTGCACATTAGTGGGAGGGGGAGCGTTGCACTGGGGGAGGGGAAGGATTGCACTGTGGGGAGGGGGAGGGTTGCACTGTGGGGAGGGGGAGGGTTGCACTGGGGGAGGGGAAGGATTGCACTGGGAGGGAGGGGGCAGGGTTGCACAGGGAGGGGGGAGGAGGGTTGCGCTGGGAGGGACGGGGGAGAGTTGCACGGGAGGGTGAAGGTTGCACTGGGGGGAGGGGGGAAGTAGGCACTGGGGTGGGAGGGGTGCGTTGCACTGGGGGGATGAGTTGCACATTAGTGGGTGGTTGTGGGTTGCACTGGGGGAGGGGGAGGATTGCACTGTGGGGAGGGGGAGGGTTGCACTGGGGGGAGGGGGAGGGTGCACTGGGGGGAGGGGGAGGGTTGCAGTGGAGGGAGGGGGGAGGGACGCACTGCGGGAGAGGGTTGCACTGGGGGGAGGGTTGCACTGGGAGGGAGGGGGGAGGGTTGGTCTGGGAGATGGGGGGAGGGTTGCACTGGGAGGAGGGGGAGGGTTGCACTGGGGGAGGGGAAGGATTGCACTGGGAGGAGGGAGAGGGTTGCACTGGGAGGAGGGGGGAGAGATTTGCACTGGGGGGGACGGTTGCACTGGGGGGAGGGTTGCTCTGCGGGGGGGGGGGGGGGGGGAAGGGTTGCACTGGGAGGGAGGGAGGAGGGTTGCATTGGGAGGGAAAGCATTCTGAAGGGAGAGGGTGAACAGCCAGAGGTTATGGTACATATTGGTACTAACGACATAGGCAGGAAGAGTGATGAGGTCCTGCAGCAGCAGTTTAGGGAGTTAGGTAGAAAGTTAAAAAGCAGGATCTCTCGGGTTGTAATCTCAGGATTACTCCCTGTGCCATGTGCCAGTGAGGCTAGGAATAGGAAGATAATACAGCTCAACACGTGGCTAAACAGCTGGTGTAGGAGGGAGGGTTTCAGATATCTGGACCATTGGGGTCTCTTCCAGGGCAGGTGGGACCTGTACAAGACGGACGGGTTGCATCTAAACTGGAGGAGCACAAATATTCTGGCCGGGAGGTTTGCTAGCGTCACACGGGAGGATTTAAACTAGTTTGGCAGGGGGGTGGGAACCAAAGCGAAGGTGAATTAGCTGAAGGGGAACCAGAGAGTGGGGCCAGTAAGACTCAGAGAAACAGCAGGCAGGGTGGGATTGCTAATCAGAGAGGGTCTGGTGGACTGAAGTGCATTTGTTTCAATGCGAGAAGTGTAACAGGTAAAGCAGATGAACTTAGAGCTTGGATTAGTACTTGTAACTACGATGTTGTTGCCATTACAGAGACTTGGTTAAGGGAAGGACAGGATTGGCAGCTTAACATTCCAGGATACAGATGTTTCAGGCGTGATAGAGGGGGATGTAAAAGGGGTGGGGGAGTTGCACTACTGGTTAAGGAGAATATCACAGCTGTACTGCGGGAGGACACCTCGGAGGACTCATACAGCGAGGCAATATGGGTAGAGTTCAGGAATAGGAAAGGTGTAGTCACAATGTTGGGGGTCTACTATAGGCCGCCCAACTGCCAGCGGGAGATAGAGAAACAGATATGTAGGCAGATTTTGGCAAGGTGTAAAAGTAACAGGGTTGTTGTGGTGGGAGATTTTAATTTCCCCGATATTGACTGGGACTCACTTAGTACTAGGGGCGTGGATGGGGCAGAGTTTGTAAGGAGCATCCAGGAGGGCTTCCTGAAACAGTGTGTAGATAGTCCAACTTGGGAAGGGGCCGTACTGGACCTGGTATTGGGGAATGAGCCCGGCCAGGTGGTCGATGTTTCACTAGGGGAGCAGTTCGGGAACAGTGACCACAATTCAGTAAGCTTTAAGGTACTGAAGTTTGACAAAGTCCCTCATGGTAGGCTAGTGAAAAAGGTTGGATCCCATGGGATAAAGGGGGAGGTGGCTAGATGGGTGGAGAACTGGCTTGGTCATAGAAGACAGAGGGTGGTAGTGGAAGGGTCTTTTTCCGGCTGGAGGCCTGTGACTAGTGGTGTACCGCAGGGCTCTGTATTGGGACCTCTGCTGTTTGTGATTTATATAAATGATCTGGAAGAAGGAGTAACTGGGGTGATCAGTAAGTTTGCGGACGACACAAAACTGGCAGGACTTGCAGATAGTGAGGAACATTGTCAGAGGCTACAGAAGGATATAGATAGGCTGGAAAATTTGGGCAAGGAAATGGCAGATGGAGTTCAATCCTGATAAATGCGAAGTGATGCATTTTGGTGGGAATAATGTAGGGAGGAGCTACACGATAAATGGAAGAACCATAAAGGGTGTAGAGACGCAGAGGGACCTGGGTGTGCAAGTCCACAGATCTTTGAAGGTGACGTCACAGGTGGAGAAGGTGGTGAAGAAGGCATATGGCATGCTTGCCTTTATAGGACGGGGCATAGAGTATAAAAGTTGGGGTCTGATGTTGCAGATGTATAGAACGTTGGTTCGGCCGCATTTGGAATACTGCGTCCAGTTCTGGTCGCCACACTACCAGAAGGACCGTGGAGGCTTTGGAGAGAGTACAGAGGAGGTTTACCAGGATGTTGCCTGGTATGGAGGGGCTTGGTTATGAGGAGAGATTGGGGAAACTGGGGTTGTTCTCCTTGGAAAGACGGAGGATGAGGGGAGACTTAATAGAGGTGTATAAAATTATGAAAGGCATAGATAGGGTGAACGGTGGGAAGCTTTTCCCCAGGTCGGTGGTGACGTTCACGAGGGGTCATAGGTTCAAGGTGAAGGGGGGGAGGTTTAACACAGATATCAGAAGGACATATTTCACACAGAGGGTCGTGGGGGCCTGGAAATGTGTTGCCGGGCAAGGTGGTGGAGGCGGACACACTGGGAACGTTTAAGACTTATCTAGACAGCTATATGAACGGAGTGGGAATGGAGGGATACAAAAGAGTGGTCTAGTTTGGACCAGGGAGCGGCGCGGGCTAATTGTTCCTTGTTTCTCGTGGAAGTGGAAATGACTAGGGTTGGGAAGCATTTTCCGATCAGGGCCATTGTGATCTCCTGGACTCGTTTCGATCGCCTCAGGGGGTCGGAGAGGAATTTCCCAGATTTTTTTTTCCCCATATTGGCCCTGGGGTTTTTCACTCTGGGTTTTCGCCTCGCCCTGGAGATCACATGGTCTGGAATGGGGGGGTGGGGGTGAGTTAATAGGTTGTAATGAACAAAGCATCGTAGCTGTGGGGGACAGCTCGGTGGATAGGATATTGGTATGTAGATAGGCTGGAAAATTGGGCGGGGATCCTGGATTCAGGATTCAATCCTGGACCGGGGAGCGGCGCGGGCTTGGAGGGCCGAAGGGCCTGTTCCTGTGCTGTATTGTTCTTTGTTCTTTGATGGATAAAGATAAGTGTCGTCCTCAAGTGAAGGTGCTAAACTGGGGGAAGGCTAATTACAACAATATCAGGCAGGAACTGAAGAATGTAGATTGGGGGCAGATGTTTGAGAGCAAATCAACATCTGGCACGTGGGAGGCTTTCAAGTGTAAGTTGATAGAGATTCAGGACCGGCACATTCCTGTAAGGATGAAGGATAAGTATGGCAAGTTTTGGGAACCTTGGATAACGAGAGATATTGTGAGCCTAGTCAAAGAGAAAAAGGAAGCATTTGTCAAAGCTGGGAGGCTGGGAACACTCGAAGCAAGTGTGGAATACAAGGAAAGTAGAAAGAAACTTAAGCAAGGAGTAAGAAGAGCTAAAAGGGGTCACGAAAAAGCATTGGCCAGCGGGTTTAAGGAAAATCCCAAGGCTTTTTATACATATATAAAGAGCAAGAGGGTAGCCAGGGAGAGGGTTGGTCCACTCAAGGACAATGGAGGGAATGTGTGTGTGGAGCCAGAGGAAATGGGTGAGGTATTAGATGAGTACTTTGTGTCAGTATTCACCAAAGAGAAGGACTTGGTGGATGATGAGTCTGGGAAAGGGTGTGTAGATAGTTTGTGTCATGTTGAGATCAAAAAGGAGGAGGTATTGGGGTTCTTAAGAAACATTAAGGTAGACAAGACCCCAGGGCCTGATGGGATATACCCCAGAATACTGAGAGAGGCAGGGGAGGAAATTTCTGGGGCCTTGAGAGAAATCTTTGTATCCTCACTGGCTACAGGGGAGATCCCAGAGGATTGGAGAATAGCCAATGTTGTTCCTTTGTTTAAGAAGGGTAGCAAGAATAATCCAGATAATTACAGGCCGGTGAGCCTTACATCAGTGGTAGGGAAATTATTGGAGAGGATTCTTCGAGACAGGATTTATTCCCACTTGGAAATAAGTGGACGTATTAGCGAGAGGCAACATGGTTTTGTGAAGGAGAGGTCGTGTCTCACGAACTTGAACGAGTTTTTCGAGGAAGTGACGAAGATGATTGATGAGGGTAGGGCAGTGGATGTTATCCACATGGACTTCAGTAAGGCCTTTGACAAGGTCCCTCATGGCAGACTGGTGCAGAAGGTGAAGTCGCATGGGATCAGAGGGGAGCTGGCTAGGTGGATACAAAACTGGCTCGGTCAAAGAAGACAGAGGGTAGCAGTGGAAGGGTGCGTTTCTGAATGGAGGGCTGTGACAAGTGGCGTTCCTCAGGGATCAGTGCTGGGACCTTTGCTGTTTGTAATATATATAAATGATTTGGAGGAAAATGTAACTGGATTGATTGGTAAGTTTGCGGACGACACAAAGGTTGGTGGATTTGCAGATAGCGATGAGGACCATCAGAGGATACAGCAGGATGTAGATCAGTTGGAGACTTGGGTGGAGAGATGGCAGATGGAGTTTAATCCGGACAAATGTGAGGTAATGCATTTTGGAAGGTCTAATACAGATAGGAAATATACAGTAAATGGCAGAACCCTTATGAGTATTGAAAGGCAGAGGGATCTGGGAGTACAGGTACACTGGTCATTGAAAGTGGCAATGCAGGTGGAGAAGGTAGTCAAGAAGGCATACGGCATGCTTGCCTTCATCGGCCGGGGCATTGAGTTTAAAAATTGGCAAGTCATGTTGCAGCTTTATAGAACCTTAGTGAGGCCGCACTTGGAATATAGTGTTCAATTCTGGTCGCCACACTACCAGAAAGATGTGGAGGCTTTGGAGAGGGTACAGAAAAGATTTACCAGGATGTTGCCTGGCCTGGAGGGCATTAGCTATGAGGAGAGGTTGGAGAAACTTGGTTTGTTCTCACTGGAGCGACGGAGGTTGAGGGGAGACCTGATAGAAGTCTACAATATTATGAGAGGCATGGACAGAGTGGATAGTCAGAAGCTTTTTCCCAGGGTGGAAGAGTCAATTACTAGGGGGCATAGGTTTAAGGTGCGAGGGGCAAGGTTTAAAAGAGATGTACGAGGCAGAGTTTTTACACACATAGTGGGTGCCTGGAACTCGTTGCCGGGGGTGGTAGTGGAAGCGGATACGGTAGTGACTTTTAAGGGGCATCTTGACAAGTACTTGAATGAGATGGGATTAGAGGGATACGGTCCCCGGAAGGGTAGGGGGTTTTAGTTAAGTCAGGCAGCATGGTCAGTGCAGGACTGGAGGGCCAAAGGGCCTGTTCCTGTGCTGTAGTTTTCTTTGTTCTTTGGGAGGGAGGGCGGGGAGGGTTGCTCTGGGGGGGAAGGGTTGCTCTGGGAGTGGGGGGGGGGGAAGGGTTTCACTGGGAGGGAGGGGGTATGGTTGCACTAGGGGGAGGGTTGCACTGCGAGGGAGGGGGAGGGTTGCACTGGGAGGGAGGGGGAGGGTTGCAGTAGGAGGGGGGGGAGGGTTGCACTGGGGGGAGGAGGAGGGTTGCACTGGGGGGAGGGTTGCACTGGGAGAGTTGGGGGAGAGTTGCACTGGGAGGGGAGGGGGTGCTGGAGAAGTGCAGTGGGTTCTTGAATCAAATCACGGAGAGCGTGATCAGAATATAATTCCATTTTTATTTCAATTAAATATGGATTTCACAATATACATTATTGGTAAACTACGCAATAAATATTCTCAATACAACAATTTCACGAGATCCAGTGCACAATAAAACAGCTCGAAACACACAATACCTAGTGTTGTCAATATTTCTCTCTCTATATATATATATATCTGTATAATCAAGACTATTTATTTCGCAAATGAGGAATGAGCTTAGCTTTGCCCTCTGTGGCAAAGTGAAAATAACTGGTTCAGGATTGGGAGGGCGAAGGGAGGGCAGCGTCCCCGGGGGTGGCGGGCGAGGAGCTGGACTGCCCGACCTCTCCCCAGAGCCGGCAGGGATAGAGGGTTCCGGATACTCTCCCGCTGCCAACCGGGAGGGAGATGCCCCATCGTGTGACTGACGGATTGGGCGCGGCGCTGAGGGAGAACGGGAGCATCAGGCACCTTGGGGGCGGCAGAGGGAACTACGCATGGTGGGTGGGGGGGGTCGCATCTTTGTGTCGGGGGCTTGAAGGGTTGCGACTGTGTTGGGGGTGAGGGATCACACATCTCTGTGTCGGGGGGAGGGTTCCCATTCCTGCATCGGGGGGTGAGGGGGGACGGCTCTGTGCCTAGAGGTGGGGTGAGGGGTTACATCTCCGTGTCGGAGGGGGTGAGGGTTCATATCTGCGTCTGCGGTGAGGGGCCACGACTCTGTGTCAGGGGTTGAGTCTCAGTGTCAGGGTTTGAGGGGTCGCGTCTGTGTGTCGGGGGGGGTGAGGGGTCATGGCTCTGCCTCGGGAGGCGGTGAGGGGTCGTGTCTGTGTGTCGGGGGGGGGTTGAGGGGTCGTGTCTGCGTCGGGGGAATGAGGGGTTACGACTCTGTGCCGGGGGGGGGGGGTGAGGAGTCATGTCTGTGTGTCGGGGGGGTGAGGGGTCGTGTCTGTGTGTCGGGGGGGTGAGGGGTCGCGTCTGTGTGTCGGGGGGGTGAGGGGTCGTGTCTGTGTGTCGGGGGGGTGAGGGGTCGCGTCTGTGTGTCGGGGGGTGAGGGGTCGCGTCTGTGTGTCGGGGGGGTGAGGGGTCATGTCTGTGTGTCGGGGGGGGTGAGGGGTCGCGTCTGTGTGTCGGGGGGGATGAGGGGGTTGTGTCTGTGTGTCGGGGGGGTGAGGGGTCATGTCTGTGTGTCGGGGGGGGTGAGGGGGTTGTGTCTGTGTGTCGGGGGGGTGAGGGGTCATGTCTGTGTGTCGGGGGTTGAGGGTTTGTGTCTGTGTGTCGGGGGGGGTGAGGGGGTTGTGTCTGTGTGTCGGGGGGGTGAGGGGTCATGTCTGTGTGTCGGGGGGGTGAGGGGTCGTGTCTCTGTGTTGGGGGGTTAAGGGGTCGTGTCTGTGTGTCGAGGGGGTGAGGGGTCGTGTCTGTGTGTCGAGGGGGTGAGGGGTCGTGTCTGTGTGTCGGGGGGTGAGGGTTTGTGTCTGTGTGTCGGGGGGGTGAGGAGTCGTGTCTGTGTGTCGGGGGGGTGAGGAGTCGTGTCTGTGTGTCCAGGGGGGGGGAGGGGGTCGTATCTGTGTGTCGGGGGGTGAGGGGTCGTGTCTGTGTGTCGGGGGTTGAGGGGGTCGTGTCTGTGTGTCGGGGGGTGAGGGGTCGTGTCTGTGTTGGGGGGGTTAAGGGGTCATGTCTGTGTGTCGGGGGTTGAGGGTTTGTGTCTGTGTGTCGGGGGGGGTGAGGGGTCGTGTCTGTGTGTCGGGGGGGGTGAGGGGTCGTGTCTGTGTGTCGGGGGGTGAGGGTTTGTGTCTGTGTATCGGGGGTTGAGGGGGTCGTGTCTCTGTGTTGGGGGGTTAAGGGGTCGTGTCTGTGTGTCGGGGGGGTGAGGGGTCACGGCTCTACCTCGGGGGAGGGGGGGGGGGTGGGGGGAGCGGCTGCTTCCGCACACACTGAACCAGTTGTCCACACACTCCACAGCTCATTTGGGCTAAAATACAACAGCATGACACGAAAGCCTTTATTACACGCAGAGCAATTTAAAAAGTGGCCAGAAGCATCGGCTGCATCACAGGGACACTAGAAGCACAGGCAAGCATTATTCACTGTTAAAAGATTCATTGTGCTCAGCCAGGGTCCCTGTCTGACCCAGAACATGGACAGAAAAGCTCCCGCTACACTGTCCCCATCAAACACTCCCAGGACAGGTACAGCACAGGGTTAGATACAGAGTAAAGCTCCCTCTACACTGTCCCCCATCAAACACTCCCAGGACAGGTACAGCACGGGGTTAGATACAGAGCAAAGCTCTCTCTACACTGTCCCCATCAAACACTCCCAGGACAGGTACAGCACGGGGTTAGATACAGAGTAAAGCTCTCTCTACACTGTCCCCATCAAACACTCCCAGGACAGGTACAGCACGGGGTTAGATACAGAGTAAAGCTCTCTCTACACTGTCCCCATCAAACACTCCCAGGACAGGTACAGCACGGGGTTAGATACAGAGTAAAGCTCCCTCTACACTGTCCCCATCAAACACTACCAGGACAGGTACAGCACGGGGTTAGATACAGAGTAAAGCTCCCTCTACACTGTCCCCCATCAAACACTCCCAGGACAGGTACAGCACGGGGTTAGATACAGAGTAAAGCTCCCTCTACACTGTCCCCATTAAACACTCCCAGGACAGGTACAGCACGGTGTTAGATACAGAGTAAAGCTCCGTCTAAACTGCCCCCATCAAGCTCTGTGACACTGTCTGACAGAGGGTTTGAGTGAGTGAGGCGAAGCATAATGAACCTTGCAATTACCTAGAAAACAAATTAAATAACGGTGTTTAAATAATCATTTTTAAAAAAAGAGACCCATCACATTCATTCACTGAACACAAGGAGCTGCCGGCTTGAATTAAAACAGAACCGTTCACATGAAGCACAAGGAAACTGGGAGACGGCTACCCGCAAACGCCAGGAAGGGGGCGAGGATGATTTACTCAACAATAAATATATATATATAACATTTACACATGGGGAAGGGAAGGACACTCGCACTCCTGCTCGCTGCCGAGATTACAGCTCGCTCAGCACATTTCCACACAGGGAGGGGGTGGGACAGTAACAGGAAATAGGAGGTAAAAGTCAGCAGGCCAATCCTGGGACACCCCCTCACCCACCGACTGAGCAACTGCCCCCCCCGGAGCCCCCCCTCAGAGAGAGAGGGGCACACTCACAGACACACACACGCGCGCGCACACACACACACATTCCCTGGCGGGACACCCCCACCCCCCCACCCTGGAGAAGAGGAACGAACCCTCACCGCCCCGTTCCCCCTCCTCGGCCCGGGGCGCCCGTCAGCTATTGCACTGTGGGAGGCGGCACGACCGGGCCGAATTTCCCCTCACATAAATATCCCATTCTCACGCCCCCCCCCCCCCCCGCAAAGGGGTCCTGAGGCCAGCAGCCATCATGTCAAAGGTGCCCCCTCCTCCTTC
>NW_027593063.1:0-39362 GCF_964213995.1 Mustelus asterias
CCCCCCTCTCTATGTCTCTCCCTCTTGGGGGGGATTCCCCCCCTCTCTCTCTCTCTCTCTCCCCTCGGGGATCCCCCCCTCTCTCTCCCTCGGGGATCCCCCCCTCTCTCTCCCTCGGGGAATCCCCTCTCTCTCTATCTCTCCCTCGGGGAATCCCCTCTTTCTTTCTCTCTTCCTCGGGGAATCCCCCCCTCTCTCTCCCTCTCGGGGAATCCCCTCTCTCTCCCTCGGGGAATCCCCTCTCTCTCCCTCGGGGAATCCCCTCTCGCTCCCTCTCGGGGAATCCCCTCTCTCTCCCTCTCGGGGAATCCCCTCTCTCTCCCTCTCGGGGAATCCCCTCTCTCTCCCTCTCGGGGAATCCCCCCTCTCTCCCTCTCGGGGAATCCCCTCTCTCTCCCTCGGGGAATCCCCTCTCTCCCCCTCGGGGAATCCCCTCTCTCTCCCTCGGGGAATCCCCTCTCTCTCCCTCGGGCAACCCCTCTCTCTCTTCCTCGGGGAATCCCCCCTCTCTCTTCCACGGGGAATCCCCTCTCTCTCCCTCTCTCTCCCCCTTGGGGAATCCCCTCTCTCTCCCTCGGGGAATCCGATCTCTCTCTCCCTCGGGCAACCCCTCTCTCTCTCCCTCGGGCAACCCCTCTCTCTCTCCCTCGGGGAATCCCCTCTCTCTCTCTCTCTCCCTCGGGGAAGCCCCTCTCTCTCTCTCTCCCTTGGGGAATCCCCTCTCTCTCTCTCCCTCCCTCAGGGAGTACCCTCTCTCTCTCCCTCGGGGAACTCCTCTCTCTCTCTCTCCCTCGGTGAATCCCCTCTCTCTCTCTCCCCCCCTCGGGAATCCCCTCTCTCTGTCTCTCTCTCTCGGGGAATCCCCTCTTTCTTTCTCTCTCCCTCGGGGAATCCCCTATCTCTCTCTCCCTCGGGGAATCCCCTCTCTCTCTCTCCCTCGGGGAATCCCCTCTCTCTCTCTCCCTCAGGGAATCTCTCTCACTCGTTGGGGAATCCCCTCTCTCTCTCTCTCTCACTCGGGGAATCCCCTCCCTCTCTCACTCGGGGAATTCCTTCCCTCTCTCTCACTCGGGGAATCCCCCTCTCTCCCTCGGGGAATCCCCCTCTCTCTCCCTCGGGGAATCCCCCTCTCTCTCCCTCGGGGAATCCCCCTCTCTCTCCCTCGGGGAATCCCCCTCTCTCTCCCTCGGGGAATCCCCCTCTCTCTCCCTCGGGGAATCCCCCTCTTTCTCTCTCTCTCTCTCTCCCTCGGGGAATCCCCTCCCTCTCTCACTCGGGGAATCCCCCTCTCTCCCTCGGAGAATCCCCCCCTCTCTCTCTCTCTCACTCGGGGAATCCCCCTCTCTCACTCGGGGAATCCCCCCCCCTGTGCTGTGTTCTCAGTCTCTGACTCACAGGGCAGTGTTTGGTGCACATTCCCAGCGGGGAGACCTACCTCTCTTTGTCATCCTGGGCTCCTCTTTCTTGGGAGGGAGCTGGGTGCTGGAAGCGTTCTGTTTATCTGGGAGAGTGGGTTCCTTCTGCTGGGGATGAGGACAGGAAAATCCGTCACTGGAGAGACCGGAACATTCTGGAACGACAGCCCCACGCAGCGCAACTGCTGCGTACGAGAGAGAGGTTCCCCACCCCACAGAACATCACTAACAGCCCACCCCCCCCCGAACCACTCAGCCCCTCCCGCACCCCTTAACCCACCCCCCCACCCACCCTCACCCCCCCCGCACCCCTTAACCCACCCCCCCACCCACCCTCACCCCCCCGCACCCCTTAACCCACCCCACCCACCCACCCTCACCCCCCCACCCACTCACCCTCACCCCCCCGCACCCCTTAACCCACTCCCCACCCACTCACCCTCACTCCCCCGCACCCCTTAACCTGCCCCCAAACCCCCACCCCCTTAACTCACCCCCCACCCACTTACCCTCCATACACCCCTTCACCCACACCCCCACCCACTCAGCCACACCCCCTCCTTTTCCTTCTCACCCTGTCCTTCAATCCCTCTCTCCCGCCCTCTCCCAATATCCCCCTCTCCCCACCCTCTCCCCATATCCCTCTCTCCCGCCGGCTCCCCGTATCCCTCTCTCCCGCCCTCTCCCCATATCCCTCTCTCCCGCCCTCTCCCCATATCCCTCTCTCCCCGCCCTCTCCCCATATCCCTCTCTCCCCGCCCTCTCCCAATATCCCTCTCTCCCCGCCCTCTCCCCGTATCCCTCTCTCCCGCCCTCTCCCCGTATCCCTCTCTCCCGCCCTCTCCCCGTATCCCTCTCTCCCGCCTCTCCCCGTATCCCTCTCTCCCGCCCTCTCCTCTGATCCCTCTCTCCCGCCCTCTCCCCGGATCCCTCCCTCCCATATCCCTCTCTCCCATATCCCTCTCTCCCCGTATCCCTCTCTCCCCGTATCCCTCTCTCCCGCCCACTCCCTGTATCCATCGCTCCCGCCCTCTCCCCATATCCCTCTCTCCCACCCTCTCCCCGTATCCCTCTCTCCCGCCCTCTCTCCCCGTATCCCTCTCTCCCATATCCCTCTCCCCCACCCTCTCCCCGTATCCCTCTCTCCCGCCCTCTCCCCGTGTCCCTCTCTCCCTGCCCTCTCCCCGTATCCCTCCCTCCCGCCCTCTCCCCGTATCCCTCTCTCCCTGCCCTCTCCCCATATCCTTCCCTCCCGCCCTCTCCCCGTATCCCTCTCTCCCTGCCCTCTCCCCGTATCCCTCCCTCACGCCCTCTCCCCGTATCCCTCTCTCCCTGCCCTCTCCCCGTATCCCTCTCTCCCGCCCTCTCCCCGTCTCCCTCTCTCCCGCCCACTCCCCGTATCCCTTTCTCCCGTCCTCTCCCCGTATCCGCTCTGCCGCCCTCTCCCCGTATCCCTCTCTGCCGCCCTCTCCCCGTATCCCTCACTCCCTATCCCTCTCTCCCCACCCTCTCCCCTATCCCTCTCGCCCACCATCTCCCCCATCCCTCTCTCCCCGCCCTCTCCCCCAATCCCTCTCCCTATCCCTCTCTCCCCGCCCTCTCCCTATCCCTCTCTCCCCGCCCTCTCCCTATCCCTCTCTCCCCATCCCTCTCTCCCCGTATCCCTCTCTCCCACCCTCTCCCCGTATCCCTCTCTCCCCGTATCCCTCTCTCCCCGTATCCCTCTCTCCCCGTATCCCTCTCTCCCGCCCTCTCCCCGTATCCCTCTCTCCCGCCCTCTCCCCGTATCCCTCTCTCCCGCCCTCTCCCCGTATCCCTTTCTCCCGCCCTCTCCCTGTATCCCTCTCTCCCCGCCCTCTCCCCCTCTCCCCGCCCTCTCCCCGTATCCCTCTCTCCCGCCCTCTCCCCGTATCCCTCTCTCCCGCCCTCTCCCCGTATCCCTCTCTCCCGCCCTCTCCCTGTATCCCTCTCTCCCCGCCCTCTCCCCGTATCCCTCTCTCCCCGCCCTCTCCCCGTATCCCTCTCTCCTGCCCTCTCCCCGTCTCCCTCTCTCCCGCCCACTCCCCGTATCCCTTTCTCCCGTCCTCTCCCCGTATCCGCTCTGCCGCCCTCTCCCCGTATCCCTCTCTGCCGCCCTCTCCCCGTATCCCTCACTCCCTATCCCTCTCTCCCCACCCTCTCCCTATCCCTCTCGCCCACCCTCTCCCCGTATCCCTCTCTCCCCGCCCTCTCCCCCATCCCTCTCTCCCCGCCCTCTCCCCCAATCCCTCTCCCCCAATCCCTCTCCCTATCCCTCTCTCCCCGCCCTCTCCCTATCCCTCTCTCCCCGCCCTCTCCCTATCCCTCTCTCCCCATCCCTCTCTCCCCGTATCCCTCTCTCCCACCCTCTCCCCGTATCCCTCTCTCCCCGTATCCCTCTCTCCCCGTATCCCTCTCTCCCCGTATCCCTCTCTCCCCTTATCCCTCTCCCGCCCTCTCCCCGTATCCCTCTCTCCCCGTATCCCTCTCTCCCCTTATCCCTCTCTCCCGCCCTCTCCCCGTATCCATCTCTCCCGCCCTCTCTCCGTATCCCTCTCTCCCGCCCTCTCCCTGTATCCCTCTCTCCCCGACCTCTCCCCGTATCCCTCTCTCCCCGCCCTCTCCCCGTATCCCTGTCTCCCCGCCCTCTCCCCGTATCCTCTCTCCCGCCCTCTCCCCGTCTCCCTCTCTCCCGCCCTCTCCCCGTCTCCCTCTCTCCCCGCCCTCTCCCCGTCTCCCTCTCTCCCGCCCTCTCCCCGTATCCCTCTCTCCCGCCCTCTCCCCGTATCCCTCTCTCCCGCCCTCTCCCCGTATCCCTCTCTCCCGCCCTCTCCCCGTATCCCTCTCTCCCCACCCTCTCCCCGTATCCCTCTCTCCCCGCCCTCTCCCCGTATCCCTCTCTCCCCGCCCTCTCCCCGTATCCCCCTCTCCCCGCCCTCTCCCCGTATCCCTCTCTCCCGCCCTCTCCCCGTCTCCCTCTCTCCCACCCTCTCCCCGTATCCCTCTCTCCCCACCCTCTCCCCGTCTCCCGCCCTCTCCCCGTATCCCTCACAGTGCCACGAACTCGGGTTCGATTCCCGGCTCGGGTCACTGTCTGTGCGGAGTCTGCACGTTCTCCCCGTGTCTGCGTGGGTTTCCTCCGGGTGCTCCGGTTTCCTCCCACAGTCTGAAAGACATGCTGGTTAGGGTGCATTGGCCGTGCTAAATTCTCCCTCAGTGTAACCCGAACAGGCGCCGGAGTGTGGCGACTGGGGGATTTTCACAGTAACTTCATTGCAGCGTTAATGTAAGCCGACGTGTGACGCTGATAAATAAACTGGAAGGTGAAGCAATGATCTGGATCAGATGGGGGGAGTTACTGGGGGGGGGGGGGGGGGGGGGAGTTATTGGGGTGGGATCACACACTCCTGCGTGAATGATGATGGAGTTGGGGTACGGTATACAAGGTATACAGCGAATCCCCAGTTGCCCCGCCGACAATCGGGCTGGGGAAGACGGTGTGTCACCAGTCGCAGCCTCACCTTATCCTTCTTCTTGGATGTGCTTCTCCCACCTCTCGCAGACTTCTCCAGCTTGTCAATATGGTTACTGCTGCCGAGCTGGCTACTGCCACGCTCGCTCTTCGACTCTGGCCGCCTGAACATGACGGGCTAGAGAGAGAACAGCGAGACATGAACTACACTTAACACAGACGATTCACTGCATCAAACACACACACACACTGATTCCTGTTCTATAACACACCCACACACTGATTCCTGTTCTATAACAGACACAGAGACTGATTCCTGTTCTATAACACACCCACACACTGATTCCTGTTCTATAACACACACAGATTCCTGTTCTATAACACACACAGATTCCTGTTCTATAACACACACACACTGATTCCCATTCTATAACACACACACACACTGATTCCTGTTCTATAACACACACAGAGACTGATTCCTGTTCTATAACACACACACTGATTCCTGTTCTATAACACACACACACACAGATTCTGTTCTATAACACATACACACACTGATTCCTGTTCTATAAACACACACACACACTGATTCCTGTTCTACAACACACACACACACTGATTCCTGTTCTATAACACACACACACTGATTCCTGTTCTATAACACACACACTGATTCCTGTTCTATAACACATACCCACTGATGTGAGTCCTGTTCTGTAACAACACACACACTGATTCCTGTTCTATAACACACACACACACAGATTCCTGTTCTATAACACACACACCACTGATTCCTGTTCTATAACACACACACACTGATTCCTGTTCTATAACACACACACACTGATTCCTGTTCTATAACACACACACACTGATTCCTGTTCTATAACACACACACACACTGATTCCTGTTCTATAACACACACACAATGATTCCTGTTCTATAACACACACGACTGATTCCTGTTCTATAACACACACACACACTGATTCCTGTTCTATAACACACCACACACACTGATTCCTGTTCTATAACAACACACACACAGTTTCCTGTTCTATAACACACACACACACTGATTCCTGTTCTATAACACACACACACTGATTCCGTTCTATAACACACACACACTGATTCCTATTCTACAACACACACACTGATTCCTGTTCTATAACACACACACACACTGATTCCTGTTCTATAACACACACACTGATTCCTGTTCTATAACACACACACACACAGATTCCTGTTCTATAACACACACACACACAGATTCCTGTTCTATAACACATACACACACTGATTCCTGTTCTATAACACACACACACACTGATTCCTGTTCTACAACACACACACACACTGATTCCTGTTCTATAACACACACACACTGATTCCTGTTCTATAACACACACACAGATTCCTGTTCTATAACACATACACACACTGATTCCTGTTCTATAACACACACACACACTGATTCCTGTTCTACAACACACACACACACTGATTCCTGTTCTATAACACACACACACTGATTCCTGTTCTATAACACACACACTGATTCCTGTTCTATAACACACACACACTGATTCCTGTTCTACAACACACACACACACTGATTCCTGTTCTATAACACACACACACAGATTCCTGTTCTATAACACATACACACACTGATTCCTGTTCTATAACACACACACACTGATTCCTGTTCTATAACACACACACACTGATTCCTGTTCTACAACACACACACACACTGATTCCTGTTCTACAACACACACACACACTGATTCCTGTTCTATAACACACACACACACAGATTCCCATTCTATAACACACACACACACTGATTCCTGTTCTATAACACACACACACACTGATTCCCATTCTATAACACACACACACACTGATTCCTGTTCTATAACACACACACACACTGATTCCTGTTCTATAACACACACACTGATTCCCATTCTATAACACACACACACACTGATTCCTGTTCTATAACACACATACACACTGATTCCTGTTCTACAACACACACACACACACTGATTCCTGTTCTATAACACACACACACTGATTCCTGTTCTACAACACACACACACACAGATTCCCATTCTATAACACACACACTGATTCCTGTTCTATAACACACACACACACTGACTCCTGTTCTATAACACACACACAAACTGATTCCTGTTCTATAACACACACACACACTGATTCCTGTTCTATAACACACACACACACTGATTCCTGTTCTATAACACACATACACACTGATTCCTGTTCTACAACACACACACACACTGATTCCTGTTCTATAACACACACACACACTGATTCCTATTCTACAACACACACACTGATTCCTGTTCTATAACACACACTGATTCCTGTTCTATAACACACACTGATTCCTGTTCTATAACACACACACACTGATTCCTGTTCTATAACACACACACACTGATTCCTGTTCTATAACACACACACACTGATTCCTGTTCTATAACACACACACACACTGATTCCCATTCTATAACACACACACACTGATTCCTATTCTACAACACACACACTGATTCCTGTTCTATAACACACACACACTGATTCCTGTTCTATAACACACACAGAGACTGATTCCTGTTCTATAACACACACACACACTGATTCCTGTTCTATAACACACACACACACACACTTATTCCTATTCTATAACACACACTGATTCCTGTTCTATAACACACACACACACTGATTCCCATTCTATAACACACACACACAGATTCCTGTTCTATAACACACACACACACACTGATTCCTGTTCTATAACGCACACACACTGATTCCTGTTCTACAACACACACACACACAGATTCCTGTTCTATAACACACCCACACACTGATTCCTGTTCTATAACACACACACACACTGATTCCTGTTCTATAACACACACACACTGATTACCATTCTATAACACACACACACTGATTCCTGTTCTATAACACACACACACACACTGATTACCATTCTATAACACACACACACTGATTCCTGTTCTATAACACACACACACACACTGATTACCATTCTATAACACACACACACTGATTCCTATTCTACAACACACACACTGATTCCTGTTCTGTAACACACACACACTGATTCCTGTTCTATAACACACACACACACTGATTCCTGTTCTATAACACACACACACACACTGATTCCTGTTCCATAACACACACACACTGATTCCTGTTCTATAACACACACACACTGATTCCTGTTCTATAACACACACACACTGATTCCTGTTCTATAACACACACACACACTGATTCCTGTTCTATAACACACACACACACAGATTCCTATTCTATAACACACACACACAGATTCCTGTTCTATAACACACACACACTGATTCCCGTTCTATAACACACACACACACTGATTCCTGTTCTATAACACACACACAGATTCCTGTTCTATAACACACACACACTGATTCCCGTTCTATAACACACACACACACTGATTCCTGTTCTATAACACACACACACACTGATTCCTGTTCTATAACAGACACACACACAGATTCCTGTTCTATAACACACACACACACACTGATTCCCATTCTATAACACACACAGATTCCTGTTCTATAACACACACACACACTGATTCCTGTTCTATAACACACACACACACACTGATTCCTGTTCTATAACACACACACTGATTCCTGTTCTATAACACACACACACACTGATTCCTGTTCTATAACACACACAGATTCCTGTTCTATAACACACACACTGATTCCTGTTCTATAACACACACACACACTGATTCCTGTTCTATAACACACACACTGATTCCTGTTCTATAACACACACACACTGATTCCTGTTCTATAACACACACAGATTCCTGTTCTATAACACACACACTGATTCCTGTTCTATAACACACACACACTGATTCCTGTTCTATAACACACACAGATTCCTGTTCTATAACACACACACACTGATTCCTGTTCTATAACACACACACACACACTGATTCCTGTTCTATAACACACACACACACACTGATTCCTGTTCTATAACACACACACACACACTGATTCCCATTCTATAACACACACAGATTCCTGTTCTATAACACACACACACTGATTCCCATTCTATAACACACACACACACAGATTCCTGTTCTATAACACACACACACACTGATTCCCATTCTATAACACACACACAAACTGATTCCTGTTCTATAACACACACACTAATTCCTATTCTATAACACACACACACAGATTCCTGTTCTACAACACACACACACACACTGATTCCTGTTCTATAACACACACACTGATTCCTGTTCTATAACACACACTGATTCCTGTTCTATAACACACACACTGATTCCTGTTCTATAACACACACACACACTGATTCCTGTTCTATAACACATACACACACTGATTCCTGTTCTATAACACACACACTGATTCCTGTTCTATAACACACACTGATTCCTGTTCTATAACACACACACTGATTCCCATTCTATAACACACACACGCACTGATTCCTGTTCTATAACACACACACACACACTTATTCCTATTCTATAACACACACTGATTCCTGTTCTATAACACACACACACACTGATTCCCATTCTATAACACACACACACAGATTCCTGTTCTATAACACACACACACACACTGATTCCTGTTCTATAACGCACACACACTGATTCCTGTTCTATAACACACACACACATTGATTCCTTTTCTATAACACACACACACTGATTCCTGTTCTATAACACACACACACACTGATTCCTGTTCTATAACACACACACTGATTCCTGTTCTATAACACACACACACACAGATTCCTGTTCTATAACACATACACACACTGATTCCTGTTCTATAACACACACACACACTGATTCCTGTTCTACAACACACACACACACTGCTTCCTGTTCTATAACACACACACACTGATTCCTGTTCTATAACACACACACTGATTCCTGTTCTATAACACACACACACACAGATTCCTGTTCTATAACACATACACACACTGATTCCTGTTCTATAACACACACACACACACACTGATTCCTGTTCTATAACACACACACACTGATTCCTGTTCTACAACACACACACACACACTGATTCCTGTTCTACAACACACACACACACTGATTCCCATTCTATAACACACACACACACTGATTCCTGTTCTATAACACACATACACACTGATTCCTGTTCTACAACACACACACACACACGCTGATTCCTGTTCTATAACACACACACACTGATTCCTGTTCTACAACACACACACACTGATTCCCATTCTATAACACACACACTGATTCCTGTTCTATAACACACACACACACTGATTCCTGTTCTATAACACACACTGATTCCTGTTCTATAACACACACACACACACTGATTCCTGTTCTATAACACACACACACACTGATTCCTGTTCTATAACACACACACACACTGATTCCTGTTCTATAACACACACACACGCTGATACCTGTTCTATAACACACACACACTGATTCCTGTTCTATAACACACACACACAGATTCCCATTCTATAACACACACACACACTGATTCCTGTTCTATAACACACATACACACTGATTCCTGTTCTACAACACACACACACACTGATTCCTGTTCTAAAACACACACACACTGATTCCTGTTCTACAACACACACACACACTGATTCCTGTTCTATAACACACACACACACTGATTCCTGTTCTATAACACACACACACACAGATTCCTGTTCTATAACACACACACACACTGATTCCTGTTCTATAACACACATACACACTGATTCCTGTTCTACAACACACACACACACTGATTCCTGTTCTATAACACACACACACTGATTCCTGTTCTACAACACACACACACACTGATTCCTGTTCTATAACACACACACACACTGATTCCTGTTCTATAACACACACACACACAGATTCCTGTTCTATAACACACACACACACTGATTCCTGTTCTATAACACACACACGCACTGATTCCTATTCTATAACACACACGCACTGATTCCTATTCTATAACACACACACACTGATTCCTGTTCTATAACACACACACACTGATTCCTGTTCTATAACACACACACACACTGATTCCTGTTCTATAACACACACACACACACTGATTCCTGTTCTATAACACACACACACTGATTCCTGTTCTATAACACACACACACACAGGGGATTTCTGTTTCGCTCAGTTGGTTGGACGGTTGGTGAGTGATGCCATTCCCGTCCCGCCTGTAGTTATTCATGAAGGCTCCCGCCTTGTCCACCGTGCCACTTGCCCGAGGGCTACTGCTGCCCTTCGGGCTAACTCACCAGCTCCCCCTCTGCAGGGTGAGCCTCCGGGGTCCTCTGACACAGTTCCAGTTATCCCCTCAGCCCCCCGCCCCGGTTAGTGAGAATGGGGGGCAGTACAAGCCGTGCGTTACCGATCGTTGCCGCTCCTGAGAATCGAACAGCAAGATTCTCCTCTCCACGATCTCCTCGTGCGTTAGGGCAATGGGGGCCAGCACCTGCAACACACAGAGCAAAGCTGAGTTCACACTCCCCAGACTATCCCCACACTGCAGAGAGAGGCCACCCGGCCCATCGAGGCTGCACTGACCCACCGACAGAGCGACCCACCCAGGCCCACCCTATCCCAGTGCATGGCCACTCCCCCTAACCTGCACATCTTTGGACACTTAGGGGCAATTTAGCATGGCCAATCCACCTAACCTGCACATCCCTGGACACTCAGGGACAATTTAGCATGGCCAATCCACATAATTACACATCTTTGGACACTAAGAGGCAATTTAGCATGGCCAATCCACCTAACCCGCACATCTTTGGACACTAAGGGGCAATTTAGCATGGCCAATCCACCTAACCTGCACATCTTTGGACACTAAGGGACAATTTAGCATGGCCAATCCATCTAACCTGCACATCTTTGGACACTAAGGGATAATTTAGCATGGCCAATCCACCTAACCTATTCATCTCTGGACACTAAGGGACAATTTAGCACGGCCAATCCACCCAACCTACACATCTTTGGACACTAAGGGACAATTTAGCATGGCCAATCCCCCGAACCTGCACATCTTTGGACACTAAGGGACAATTTAGCATGGCCAATCCCCCTAACCTGCACATCTTTGGACACTAAGGGACAATTTAGCATGGCCAATCCCCCGAACCTGCACATCTTTGGGAGGAAACCCACGCAGACACGGGGAGAACGTGCAGACACCACACGGACAGTGAGCCGAGGCTGGAATTGAATGCGGGTCCCTGTCGCTGTGGGGTACCAGTGCGAACCACCTGTCCTCATCCACCTCCCGGCAGGGGTGTGGGGCGGGGGGTCGGGGGGAGGAAAGAGAGTGGGGGCAGGGCAGAATCTCTGGACCTGTCATCCATCCTGGGAGGTCGGTGTCCGTCCTGGGAGGTCGGTGTCCGTCCTGGGAGGTCGGTGTCCGTCCTGGGAGGTCGGTGTCCGTCCTGGGAGGTCGGTGTCCGTCCTGGGAGGTCGGTGTCCGTCCTGGGAGGTCGGTGTCCGTCCTGGGAGGTCGGTGTCCGTCCTGGGAGGTCGGTGTCCGTCCTGGGAGGAATCTCAGTGTTAGTTGTGTTCATCCAGCTGAAGTACATCTCGATGGAACTGCAGAGATTAAATGGTTACTTGAGTACATGTAAAGAGAAACTGCCTGTTGCAGGAGTGGGGTGCAGCGAGGTGGGTAACCTTTCCCTCTGTGCGGACACTGGCTCTGCCCACTTCCTTCACGAGTGTACAGCAGATAATAAAGAAAGCAAATGAAATGTTGGCATTTATAGCTGAAGGAATAGAATTTCAAGGTAAGGAAGTATTGTTGCAACGATACAAGGCATTGGCGACCCGTACCTGGAGTATTGTGCACAGTTTTGGTCGACACTATAGTTAAGAAAGCCCTCCGCCGCCTCTACTTTCTCAGGAGACTAAGGAAATTTGGTATGTCCGCTACGACTCTCACCAACTTTTACAGATGCACCATAGAAAGCATCCTTTCTGGTTGTATCACAGCTTGGTATGGCTCCTGCTCTGCCCAAGACCGCAAGGAACTACAAAGGGTCGTGAATGAAGCCCAATCCATCACACAAACCAGCCTCCCATCCATTGACTCTGTCTACACTTCCCGCTGCCTGGGGAAAAGCAGCCAGCATAATCAAGGGCCCCACGCACCCCGGACATTCTCTCTTCCACCTTCTTCCGTCGGGGAAAAAGATACAAAAGTCTGAGGTCACGTACCAACCGACTCAAGAACAGCTTCTTCCCTGCTGCTGTCAGACTTTTGAATGGACCTACCTCGCATTAAGTTGACCTTTCTCTACACCCGAGCTGTGACTGTAACACAACATTCATAGAAATCATTGAAACCCTGCAGCACAGAAAGAGGCCATTCGGCCCATCGAGTCTGCACCGACCACAATCCCACCCAGGCCCTACCCCCATATCCCTACATATTTACCCACTAATCCCTCTAACCTACGCATCTCAGGACACTAAGGGCAATTTTTTAGCATGGCCAATCAACCTAACCCGCACATCTTTGGACTGTGGGAGGAAACCGGAGCACCCGGAGGAAACCCACGCAGACACGAGGAGAATGTGCAAACTCCACACAGACAGTGACCCGAGCCGGGAATCGAACCCAGGTCCCTGGAGCTGTGAAGCAGCAGTGCTAACCACTGTGCCTCCCCTGCACTCTCTCCTTTCCTTCTCTATGAACGGTATGCTTTGTCTGTATAGCGCGCAAGAAACAATACTTTTCACTGTAACCCAATACATGTGACAATAATAAATCAAATCAAGAGAGATTGAACAGTTTAGGCTGACACTCTCTGGAATTTAGAAGAATGAGGGGAGATCAAATTGAGACGATAAAATGTCTGGATAAAGTAGACATGGAGCAAATGCTTCCTCTTGTGGGGCATTGTAGATCAAGAGGTCATAGACTTAGGATAAGGGGCAGCAAATTTAAAACAGAGTTGGAGGAGAAACTACTTCTCCCAAAGGGTTGTGAATCTGTGGAATTCGCTCCCCCAAAGTGCGGTGGATGCTGGGGCAGTGAGTACATTTAAGGAGAGAGTTAGACAGACTTTTAATTGGTAATGGGTTGAAGGGTTACGGGGAGAAGGCAGGAAAATGGGGATGAGGAGCATATCCGCCATGGCGGAGCAGACTCGATGGAACGAATGGCCTAATTCTGCTCCTATATCTGATGAACGTATGATTTGATTTGATTTATTATTGTCACATGTATTGGGATACAGTGAAAAGTATTGTTTCTTGTGCACTATACAGACAAAGCATACCGTTCATAGAGAAGGAAAGGAGAGGGTGCAGAATGTAGTGTTACAGTCATAGCTAGGGTGAAGAGAAAGATCAACTTAATGCGAGGTAGGTCCATTCAAAAGTCTGATGGCAGCAGCAGGGAAGAAGCTGTTCTTGAGTCGGTCGGTCCGTGACCTCAGACTTTTGTATCTTTTTCCCGACGGAAGAAGGTGGAAGAGAGAATGTCCGGGGTGCGTGGGGGTCCTTGATTATGCTGGCTGCTTTTCCCGAGGCAGCGGGAAGTGTAGACAGAGTCAATGGATGGGAGGCTGGTTTGCGTGATGGATTGGGCTACATTCACAACTCTTTGTAGTTCCTTGCGGTCTTGGGCAGAGCAGGAGCCAGACCAAGCTGTGATACAACCAGAAATAATGCTTTCTATGGTGCATCTGTAAAAGTTAGTGAGAGTCGTAGCGGAAATGCCAAATTTCCTTAGTCTTCTGAGAAAGTAGAGGTGTTGGTGGGGCTTTCTTAACTATAGTGTCGGCATGGGGGGACCAGGACAGGTTGTTGGTGATCTGGGCACCTAAACACTTGAAGCTCTCGACCCTTTCTACTTCGTCCCCGTTGAGGTAGACAGGGGCATGTTCTCCTGGGGAAGATCTCCCACCCCCCCACCCTTCCCTTGCAGAGGCCCGCGTGCGATCCACCCCCCCCCCCCGCCCCTAACTCCAGTCACCCTCGCGACATACTCACCTCAGCTAGACTGGTTGCTCCCTTGTCTCCGATTTGATTGTAGGCGAGTGAAAGCCACAAGAGGGTGCGATTCAGACGCAGTCCCTGCGGTGGGGGGTGCGGGGGGGGGGGGGGGGGAGAGAGGGAGAAAAGAACATCAACTCTGGTTTCCTTGCACCTCATTTTCCCGAAATGTTGCAAAGTCGGTGTGAGCAGAATAGTCCGTTAAAAAGGTGTTTATTAGAGGTGAACGAAAAAGAAACGGAGGTGCGTATAGAGTACACAGACTGAAACATCATATTGAGAGGCCAGGCAGTAGTGTTGCCAAAGCAACAGGAAGTTTTTGAATTGGGCCCAATCCGTTTAAACTCGGCACTTGACTAACAGCAGCCTGTTGGATTTAAATTTGATGTTTTGGCAACCTGAGAGCTAATCCGACTGTGGGGATGTCGGTGTGCCACCAGGGGGATAAGCGTCAAGGGGGCAGTGGCACAAATGGGAGAACAGCACCTGCCACAGCTCACAGAGAGACACAGCTCTTAGCTCCAGAGAAACTCCGCAACTTCTCTCTCTCCGCCACGGCATTTAGCTCAAAGCTTCATCTGAATAGAAAAGGTAGTAAAACAAGATAGAGATTCCCAACAGAAGATTCCAGAAGATAAAACCTGGTTGTAATTTTGAGAGTGACGAAAATAAACTCTATTTTGTTTTGTTAAGTGGGAATTTGATTAAACTTTGGAATGGTGTATCCAGTTGGTTAATAGTTTCGTTGATCTGTTCACTGTGAGTTAGTTAGATTTAGTTCGTTACTTGTTAATTTTACAGAGAGTCTCAGGGGGTTAATTTGATCTGATCACTAAAAGTTGCTGAAGAGTAGAATGTCCTATTTCTCACACGCACTTTGACAGATTATAAAGTGAGGTATTCCTCTCTGAGTATTAGTTCTCGGAAAGGGGAATATCCTCCCCAGGTCTGGCCTACATGTGACTCCAGAGCCACAGCAATGTGGGTGACTCTCAACTGCCCTCCAAGGGGCAACTAGGGATGGGCAATAAATGCTGGGCCCAGTCAGCGACGCCCGTGTCCCACCAATGAATGAAAAAAACCCCTAATCATCTCCTCTCTCGCGCGGTGGGGCCACATGTGAACTAACACCCCGATCTCTCTCTCTGACCATTCAGTTTTCCAGTCTCTGCATCTGAAATGATCTCCACTCAGGTGCGGGGGGGGGGGTATTATAGAGTCTGCGGACAATCGGTAGCGAATGGCGGGGAGGGGAGACACGGGACCCTCCCCCCCCGCCACCTCTCCTGCCTATTTCACCACCTGCTCAGTTACCTTGAAGAGTTTGTCTGACATTTTCCAGCCCCGTCGCGCAGGAGCGACTTTCCTCATTGCTCGCTACCCTCTGCTGTCGGGGGGGGCGGGGGGAACCCGTGAGTCAGGGGAGGGGGAGGGTTGTTGGGGGGAGGGGGTGGTGGATGAGGGAGGGAGGGAGGGAGGGAGGGGAGAGGGTCGCCATAGTCAGGGCTGGAAGACCCCGCCCCCCGTTGTCAGGAAGGGCTGGGAAATGTTGGTCAAACGCTCCAAGATGAGTGAGCGGGTGGTGAAGTGGGCAAGGGGGTGGGGGAGGAAGTGACAGGATTGGTAAAGGGCGGGCAGGGTGGGGGGGGGGTTTCCAATCTGAAAGGACAGTCGACCAGTGATCGCAGAGACTGGAAAACTGAACACTCAGAGAGAGAGTTCGGGGCGGTCGTTCACATGTGGCCCCACCGCGCGAGGGGAGGGGAGATGATTAGGGTTTGTTGTTCATTCATCCTTGGGACATGGGCGTCGCTGGCTGGGTCCAGCATTTATTGCCCATCCCTAGTTGCCCTTGGAGGGCAGTTGAGAGTCAACCACATTGCTGTGGCTCTGGAGTCACATGTAGGCCAGACCGGGGTAAGGACAGCAGATTTCCTTCCCTAAAGGGAACCAGATGGGTTTTTCCGACAATGGGTCATCAGTAGATTCTTAATTCCAGATATTTTTTATTGAATTCAAATTCCACCGTCTGCCGTGGTGAGGATTTGAACCCGGGTCCCCCAGAACATTAGCTGAGTTTCTGGATTGATAGTCCAGCGATAATACCACCAGGCCGTCACCTCTCCTTGTGGAGGGTGTTTAATATTTATTAATTTTTCAGTGAGGTCAGCCCCGGGGGGTGGGGGGAGGCGGCCCCGGGGGGTGGGGGGAGAGACAGGAATGAGGTCAGCCCCGGGGGGTATCAGAATCCCTCGGACTTACGTTTGCAATGTGTGTGGCCCCGATATCGGTGATGTGGTTGAAGCTAAGATTTAAGGAGAGAACAGTCTTGTTGTGTTTCTTGATTGTCGAGAGAGCATCTCCGATCAGTTTGGCACCCGCATCATCGATCTGGTTGTTCCTGAGTGTCAGGTGCTGGAATCTGGGATGGAATTGTGTGAATTGTGACACAGACTCACGGATCAGGAAGGCAGGAAGATTCAAAATGTGGAGACAGGAGGACATTCAGCCCCTCAACACTGCACTGTGGGAGGGTCAGTGCTGAGGGAGCGCCGCACTGCGGGAGGGTCAGTGCTGAGGGAGCGCCGCACTGCGGGAGGGTCAGTGCTGAGGGAGCGCCGCACAGTGGGAGGGTCAGTGCTGAGGGAGCGCCGCACTGTGGGAGGGTCAGTGCTGAGAGAGCGCCGCACTGTGGGAGGGTCAGTGCTGAGAGAGCGCCGCACTGCGGGAGGGTCAGTGCTGAGAGAGCGCCGCACTGTGGGAGGGTCGGTGCTGAGGGAGCGCCGCACTGTGGGAGGGTCAGTGCTGAGGGAGCGCCGCACTGTGGGAGGGTCAGTGCTGAGGGAGCGCCGCACTGTGGGAGGGTCCGTGCTGAGGGAGCGCCGCACTGTGGGAGGGTCAGTGCCGAGGGAGCGCCGCACTGTGGGAGGGTCAGGGCTGAGGGAGCGCCGCACTGTGGGAGGTTCAGGGCTGAGGGAGCGCCGCACTGTGGGAGGTTCAGGGCTAAGGGAGCGCCGCACTGTGGGAGGGTCCGTGCTGAGGGAGCGCCGCACTGTGGGAGGGTCAGTGCCGAGGGAGCGCCGCACTGTGGGAGGGTCAGGGTTGAGCGAGCGCCGCACTGTGGGAGGGTCAGTGCTGAGGGAGCACTGCACTGTGGGAGGGTCAGGGCTGAGGGAGCGCCGCACTGTGGGAGGGTCAGTGCTGAGGGAGCGCCGCACTGTGGGAGGGTCAGTGCTGAGGGAGCGCCGCACTGTGGGAGGGTCAGTGCTGTGGGAGCGCCGCACTGTGGGAGGGTCAGTGCTGAGGGAGAGCCGCACTGCGGGAGGGTCAGTGCTGAGGGAGCGCCGCACTGTGGGAGGGTCAGTGCTGAGGGAGCGCCGCACTGTGGGAGGGTCAGTGCTGCGGGAGCGCCGCACTGTGGGAGGGTCAGTGCTGAGGGAGCGCCGCACTGTGGGAGGGTCAGTGCTGAGGGAGCGTCGCACTGTGGGAGGGTCAGTGCTGAGGGAGCGCCGCACTGTGGGAGGGTCAGTGCTGTGAGAGCGCCGCACTGTGGGAGGGTCAGTGCTGAGGGAGCGCCGCACTGCGGGAGGGTCAGTGCTGAGGGAGCGCCGCACTGTGGGAGGGTCAGTGCTGAGGGAGCGCCGCACTGTGGGAGGGTCAGTGCTGAGGGAGTGCCGCACTGTGGGAGTGTCAGTGCTGAGGGAGCGCCGCACTGTGGGAGGGTCAGTGCTGAGGGAGCGCCGCACTGTGGGAGGGTCGGTGCTGAGGGAGCACCGCACTGTGGGAGGGTCGGTGCTGAGGGAGCGCCGCACTGTGGGAGGGTCGGTGCTGAGGGAGCGCCGCACTGTGGGAGGGTCAGTGCTGAGAGAGCGCCGCACTGTGTGAGGGTCAGTGCTGAGGGAGCGCCGCACTGTGGGAGGGTCAGTGCTGAGGGAACGCCGCACTGTGGGAGGGTCAGTGCTGAGGGAGCGCCGCACGGTGGGAGGGTCAGTGCTGAGGGAGCGCCGCACTGTGGGAGGGTCAGTGCTGAGGGAGCGCCGCACTGTGGGAGGGTCAGTGCTGAGGGAGCGCCGCACGGTGGGAGGGTCAGTGCTGAGGGAGCGCCGCACTGTGGGAGGGTCAGTGCTGAGGGAGCGCCGCACTGTGGGAGGGTCAGTGCTGAGGGAGCGTCGCACTGTGGGAGGGTCCGTGCTGAGGGAGCGCCGCACTGTGGGAGGGTGAGTGCTGAGGGAGCGCCGCACTGTGGGAGGGTCAGTGCTGAGGGAGCGCCGCACTGTGGGAGGGTCCGTGCTGAGGGAGCGCCGCACTGTGGGAGGGTCCGTGCTGAGGGAGCGCCGCACTGTGGGAGGGTCAGTGCCGAGGGAGCGCCGCACTGTGGGAGGGTCAGGGCTGAGGGAGCGCCGCACTGTGGGAGGTTCAGGGCTGAGGGAGCGCCGCACTGTGGGACGGTCCGTGCTGAGGGAGCGCCGCACTGTGGGAGGGTCAGTGCCGAGGGAGCGCCGCACTGTGGGAGGGTCAGGGCTGAGCGAGCGCCGCACTGTGGGAGGGTCAGTGCTGAGGGAGCACTGCACTGTGGGAGGGTCAGGGCTGAGGGAGCGCCGCACTGTGGGAGGGTCAGTGCTGAGGGAGCGCCGCACTGTGGGAGGGTCAGTGCTGAGGGAGCTCCGCACTGTGGGAGGGTCAGTGCTGTGGGAGCGCCGCACTGTGGGAGGGTCAGTGCTGAGGGAGCGCCGCACTGCGGGAGGGTCAGTGCTGAGGGAGCGCCGCACTGCGGGAGGGTCAGTGCTGAGGGAGCGCCGCACTGTGGGAGGGTCAGTGCTGTGGGAGCGCCGCACTGTGGGAGGGTCAGTGCTGAGGGAGCGCCGCACTGTGGGAGGGTCAGTGCTGAGGGAGCGCCGCACTGTGGGAGGGTCAGTGCTGAGGGAGCGCCGCACTGTGGGAGGGGCAGTGCTGAGGGAGCGCCGCACTGTGGGAGGGTCAGTGCTGTGGGAGCGCCGCACTGTGGGAGGGTCAGTGCTGAGGGAGCGCCGCACTGCGGGAGGGTCAGTGCTGAGTGAGCGCCGCACTGCGGGAGGGTCAGTGCTGAGGGAGCGCCGCACTGTGGGAGGGTCAGTGCTGACGGAGCGCCGCACTGTGGGAATGTCAGTGCTGAGGGAGCGCCGCACTGTGGGAGGGTCAGTGCTGAGGGAGCGCCGCACTGTGGGAGGGTCAGTGCTGAGGGAGCACCGCACTGTGGGAGGGTCGGTGCTGAGGGAGCACCGCACTGTGGGAGGGTCGGTGCTGAGGGAGCGCCGCACTGTGGGAGGGTCGGTGCTGAGGGAGCGCCGCACTGTGGGAGGGTCAGTGCTGAGGGAGCGCCGCACAGTGGGAGGGTCAGTGCTGAGAGAGCGCCGCACTGTGGGAGGGTCAGTGCTGAGGGAGTGCCGCACTGTGGGAGGGTCAGTGCTGAGAGAGCGCCGCACTGTGGGAGGGTCCGTGCTGAGGGAGTGCTGCACTGTGGGAGGGTCAGTGCTGAGGGAGCGCTGCACTGTGGGAGGGTCCGTGCTGAGGGAGCGCCGCACTGTGGGAGGGTCGGTGCTGAGGGAGCGCCGCACTGTGGGAGGGTCAGTGCTGAGAGAGCGCCGCACTGTGGGAGGGTCAGTGCTGAGGGAGCGCCGCACTGTGAGAGGGTCAGTGCTGAGGGAGCGCCGCACTGTGGGAGGGTTAGTGCTGAGGGAGCGCCGCACTGTGGGAGGGTCAGTGCTGAGGGAGCGCCACACTGTGGGGGGGTCAGTGCTGTGGGAGCGCCGCACTGTGGGAGGGTCAGTGCTGAGGGAGCGCCGCACTGTGGGAGGGTCAGTGTTGAGGGAGCACCGCAATGTGGGAGGGACAGTGCTGAGGGAGCGCCGCACTGTGGGAGGGTCAGTGCTGAGGGAGCGCCGCACTGTGGGAGGGTCGGTGCTGAGGGAGCGCCGCACCGTGGGAGGGTCGGTGCTGAGGGAGCGCCGCACTGTGGGAGGGACAGTGCTGAGGGAGTGCCGCACTGTGGGAGGGACAGTGCTGAGGGAGCGCCGCACTGTGGGAAGTTTAGTGCTGAGGGAGCGCAGCACTGTGGGAGGGTCAGTGCTGAGGGAGCGCCGCACTGTGGGAGGGTCCGTGCTGAGGGAGTGCAGCACTGTGGGAGGGTCAGTGCTGAGGGAGCACCGCACTGTGGGAGGGTCAGTGCTGAGGGAGCACCGCACTGTGGGAGGGTCGGTGCTGAGGGAGTGTCACACTGTGGGAGGGTCAGTGCTGAGGGAGCGCAGCAGCTTTGGAGGGTCTGTGCTGGGGGAGCGTTGAACTGTCGGAGGGTCAGTGCTGGGGAGCGCCACACTGTGGGAGGGTCAGTGCTGAAGGAGCACCGCACTGTGGGAGGGTCAGTGCTGGGGAGCGCCACACTGTGGGAGGGTCAGTGCTGAGGGAGCGCCGCACTGTGGGAGGGTCAGTGCTGAGGGAGCGCCACACTGTGGGAGGGTCAGTGCTGAGGGAGCACCGCACTGTGGGAGGGACAGTGCTGAGGGAGCACCGCACTGTGGGAGGGTCAGTGCTGAGGGAGCGCCGCACTGTGGGAGGGTCAGTGCTGAGGGAGCGTCTGTGCTGAGGGAGCGTCTGTGCTGAGGGAGCGTCTGGGCTGAGGGAGCGTCTGGGCTGAGGGAGCGTCTGGGCTGAGGGAGCGTCTGTGCTGAGCGAGCTCCACACTGTGGGAGGGTCAGTGCCGAGGTAGCGCCGCAGTGTTGGACGGTCTGTGCTGGTGGACCGTCGAACTGTAGGAGGGTCAGTGCTGAGGGGGCGCCGCACTGTGGGAGGGTCAGTGCTGAGGGAGCGCCGCACTGTGGGAGGGTCAGTGCTGAGGGAGCGCCGCACTGTGGGAGGGTCAGTGCTGAGGGAGGGCCGCACTGTGGGAGGGTCAGTGCTGAGGGAGCGCCACACTGTGGCAGGGTCAGTGCTGAGGGAGTGCCGCACTGTGGCAGGGTCAGTCCTGAGAGAGCGCCGCACTGTGGCAGGGTCAGTCCTGAGGGAGTGCCGCACTGTGGGAGGGTGAGTGCTGAGGGAGCGCCGCACTGTGGGTCAGTGCTGAGGGAGCGCCACACTGTGGCAGGGTCAGTGCTGAGGGAGTGCCACACTGTGGGAGGGTCAGTGCTGAGGGAGCGCCTCACTGTGGGAGGGTCAGTGCTGAGGGAGCGCCGCACTGTGGCAGGGTCAGTCCTGAGGGAGCGCCGCACTGTGGGAGGGTCAGTGCTGAGGGAGCGCCGCACTGTGGCAGGGTCAGTGCTGAGGGAGCGCCGCACTGTGGGAGGGTCAGTGCTGAGGGAGCGCCGCACTGTGGGAGGGTCAGTGCTCAGGGAGCGCAGCAGCTTTGGAGGGTCTGTGCTGGGGGAGCGTTGAACTGTCGGAGGGTCAGTGCTGGGGAGCGCCGCACTGTGGGAGGGTCAGTGCTGAAGGAGCACCGCAGTGTGGGAGGGTCAGTGCCGGGGAGCGCCACACTGTGGGAGGGTCAGTGCTGAGGGAGCGCCGCACTGTGGGAGGGTCAGTGCTGAGGGAGCGCCACACTGTGGGAGGGTCAGTGCTGAGGGAGCACCGCACTGTGGGAGGGACAGTGCTGAGGGAGCACCGCACTGTGGGAGGGTCAGTGCTGAGGGAGCGCCGCACTGTGGGAGGGTCAGTGCTGAGGGAGCGTCTGTGCTGAGGGAGCGTCTGTGCTGAGGGAGCGTCTGGGCTGAGGGAGCGTCTGTGCTGAGCGAGCTCCACACTGTGGGAGGGTCAGTGCCGAGGTAGCGCCGCAGTGTTGGACGGTCTGTGCTGGTGGACCGTCGAACTGTAGGAGGGTCAGTGCTGAGGGGGCGCCGCACTGTGGGACGGTCAGTGCCGCAGGAGCGCCGCACTGTGGGAGGGTCAGTGCTGAGGGAGCGCCGCACTGTGGGAGGGTCAGTGCTGAGGGAGCGCCGCACTGTGGGAGGGTCAGTGCTGAGGGAGCGCCACACTGTGGCAGGGTCAGTGCTGAGGGAGCGCCGCACTGTGGCAGGGTCAGTCCTGAGGGAGCGCCGCACTGTGGCAGGGTCAGTCCTGAGGGAGTGCCGCACTGTGGGAGGGTCAGTGCTGAGGGAGCGCCGCACTGTGGGTCAGTGCTGAGGGAGCGCCGCACTGTGGGAGGGTCAGTGCTGAGGGAGCGCCACACTGTGGCAGGGTCAGTGCTGAGGGAGCGCCGCACTGTGGCAGGGTCAGTCCTGAGGGAGCGCCGCACTGTGGCAGGGTCAGTCCTGAGGGAGTGCCGCACTGTGGCAGGGTCAGTGCTGAGGGAGCGCCGCACTGTGGGTCAGTGCTGAGGGAGCGCCGCACTGTGGCAGGGTCAGTGCTGAGGGAGTGCCACACTGTGGGAGGGTCAGTGCTGAGGGAGCGCCTCACTGTGGGAGGGTCAGTGCTGAGGGAGCGCCGCACTGTGGCAGGGTCAGTCCTGAGGGAGCGCCGCACTGTGGCAGGGTCAGTGCTGAGGGAGCGCCGCACTGTGGGAGGGTCAGTGCTGAGGGAGCGCCGCACTGTGGGAGGGTCAGTGCTGGGGTAGCGCCGCACTGTGGGAGGGTCAGTGCTGAGGGAGCGCCGCACTGTGGGAGGGTCAGTGCTGAGGGAGCGCCGCAATGTGGGAGGGTCAGTGCTGAGAGAGCACCGCACTGTGGGAGGGTCAGTGCTGGGGGAGCGCCGCACTGTGGGAGGGTCAGTGCTGAGGGAGCACCGCACTGTGGGAGGGTCAGTGCTGAGGGAGCGCCGCACTGTGGGAGGGTCAGTGCTGGGGTAGCGCCGCACTGTGGGAGTGTCAGTGCTGAGGGTGCGCCGCACTGTGGGAGGGTCAGTGCAGAGGGAGCGCCGCACTGTGGGAGGGTCAGTGCTGAGGGAGCGCCGCACTGTGGGACGGTCAGTGCTGAGAGAGCACCGCACTGTGGGAGGGTCAGTGCTGAGGGAGCGCCGCACTGTGGGAGGGTCAGTGCTGAGGGAGCGCCGCACTGTGGGAGGGTCAGTGCTGAGGGAGCGCCGCACTGTGGGAGGGTCAGTGCTGAGGGAGCGCCGCACTGTGGGAGGGTCAGTGCTGGGGGAGCGCCGCACTGTGGGAGGGTCAGTGCTGAGGGAGCACCGCACTGTGGGAGGGTCAGTGCTGAGGGAGCGCCGCACTGTGGGAGGGTCAGTGCTGGGGTAGCGCCGCACTGTGGGAGGGTCAGTGCTGAGGGAGCGCCGCACTGTGGGACGGTCAGTGCTGAGGGAGCGCCGCACTGTGTGAGGGTCGGTGCTGAGGGAGCACCGCACTGTGGGAGGGTCGGTGCTGAGGGAGTGCCGCACTGTGGGAGGGTCGGTGCTGAGGGAGCGCCGCACTGTGGGAGGGTCAGTGCTGAGAGAGCGCCGCACTGTGTGAGGGTCAGTGCTGAGGGAGCGCCGCACTGTGGGAGGGTCAGTGCTGAGGGAACGCCGCACTGTGGGAGGGTCAGTGCTGAGGGAGCGCCGCACGGTGGGAGGGTCAGTGCTGAGGGAGCGCCGCACTGTGGGAGGGTCAGTGCTGAGGGAGCGCCGCACTGTGGGAGGGTCAGTGCTGAGGGAGCGCCGCACGGTGGGAGGGTCAGTGCTGAGGGAGCGCCGCACTGTGGGAGGGTCAGTGCTGAGGGAGCGCCGCACTGTGGGAGGGTCAGTGCTGAGGGAGCGTCGCACTGTGGGAGGGTCAGTGCTGAGGGAGCGCCGCACTGTGGGAGGGTCAGTGCTGAGGGAGCGCCGCACTGTGGGCGGGTCAGTGCTGAGGGAGCGCCGCACTGTGGGAGGGTCCGTGCTGAGGGAGCGCCGCACTGTGGGAGGGTCCGTGCTGAGGGAGCGCCGCACTGTGGGAGGGTCAGTGCCGAGGGAGCGCCGCACTGTGGGAGGGTCAGGGCTGAGGGAGCGCCGCACTGTGGGAGGTTCAGGGCTGAGGGAGCGCCGCACTGTGGGACGGTCCGTGCTGAGGGAGCGCCGCACTGTGGGAGGGTCAGTGCCGAGGGAGCGCCGCACTGTGGCAGGGTCAGGGCTGAGCGAGCGCCGCACTGTGGGAGGGTCAGTGCTGAGGGAGCACTGCACTGTGGGAGGGTCAGGGCTGAGGGAGCGCCGCACTGTGGGAGGGTCAGTGCTGAGGGAGCGCCGCACTGTGGGAGGGTCAGTGCTGAGGGAGCTCCGCACTGTGGGGGGGTCAGTGCTGTGGGAGCGCCGCACTGTGGGAGGGTCAGTGCTGAGGGAGCGCCGCACTGCGGGAGGGTCAGTGCTGAGGGAGCGCCGCACTGCGGGAGGGTCAGTGCTGAGGGAGCGCCGCACTGTGGGAGGGTCAGTGCTGTGGGAGCGCCGCACTGTGGCAGGGTCAGTCCTGAGAGAGCGCCGCACTGTGGCAGGGTCAGTCCTGAGGGAGTGCCGCACTGTGGGAGGGTGAGTGCTGAGGGAGCGCCGCACTGTGGGTCAGTGCTGAGGGAGCGCCACACTGTGGCAGGGTCAGTGCTGAGGGAGTGCCACACTGTGGGAGGGTCAGTGCTGAGGGAGCGCCTCACTGTGGGAGGGTCAGTGCTGAGGGAGCGCCGCACTGTGGCAGGGTCAGTCCTGAGGGAGCGCCGCACTGTGGGAGGGTCAGTGCTGAGGGAGCGCCGCACTGTGGCAGGGTCAGTGCTGAGGGAGCGCCGCACTGTGGGAGGGTCAGTGCTGAGGGAGCGCCGCACTGTGGGAGGGTCAGTGCTCAGGGAGCGCAGCAGCTTTGGAGGGTCTGTGCTGGGGGAGCGTTGAACTGTCGGAGGGTCAGTGCTGGGGAGCGCCGCACTGTGGGAGGGTCAGTGCTGAAGGAGCACCGCAGTGTGGGAGGGTCAGTGCCGGGGAGCGCCACACTGTGGGAGGGTCAGTGCTGAGGGAGCGCCGCACTGTGGGAGGGTCAGTGCTGAGGGAGCGCCACACTGTGGGAGGGTCAGTGCTGAGGGAGCACCGCACTGTGGGAGGGACAGTGCTGAGGGAGCACCGCACTGTGGGAGGGTCAGTGCTGAGGGAGCGCCGCACTGTGGGAGGGTCAGTGCTGAGGGAGCGTCTGTGCTGAGGGAGCGTCTGTGCTGAGGGAGCGTCTGGGCTGAGGGAGCGTCTGTGCTGAGCGAGCTCCACACTGTGGGAGGGTCAGTGCCGAGGTCGCGCCGCAGTGTTGGACGGTCTGTGCTGGTGGACCGTCGAACTGTAGGAGGGTCAGTGCTGAGGGGGCGCCGCACTGTGGGACGGTCAGTGCCGCAGGAGCGCCGCACTGTGGGAGGGTCAGTGCTGAGGGAGCGCCGCACTGTGGGAGGGTCAGTGCTGAGGGAGCGCCGCACTGTGGGAGGGTCAGTGCTGAGGGAGCGCCACACTGTGGCAGGGTCAGTGCTGAGGGAGCGCCGCACTGTGGGAGGGTCAGTGCTGAGGGAGCGCCGCACTGTGGGAGGGTCAGTGCTGAGGGAGCGCCACACTGTGGCAGGGTCAGTGCTGAGGGAGTGCCGCACTGTGGCAGGGTCAGTCCTGAGAGAGCGCCGCACTGTGGCAGGGTCAGTCCTGAGGGAGTGCCGCACTGTGGGAGGGTGAGTGCTGAGGGAGCGCCGCACTGTGGGTCAGTGCTGAGGGAGCGCCACACTGTGGCAGGGTCAGTGCTGAGGGAGTGCCACACTGTGGGAGGGTCAGTGCTGAGGGAGCGCCTCACTGTGGGAGGGTCAGTGCTGAGGGAGCGCCGCACTGTGGCAGGGTCAGTCCTGAGGGAGCGCCGCACTGTGGGAGGGTCAGTGCTGAGGGAGCGCCGCACTGTGGCAGGGTCAGTGCTGAGGGAGCGCCGCACTGTGGGAGGGTCAGTGCTGAGGGAGCGCCGCACTGTGGGAGGGTCAGTGCTCAGGGAGCGCAGCAGCTTTGGAGGGTCTGTGCTGGGGGAGCGTTGAACTGTCGGAGGGTCAGTGCTGGGGAGCGCCGCACTGTGGGAGGGTCAGTGCTGAAGGAGCACCGCAGTGTGGGAGGGTCAGTGCCGGGGAGCGCCACACTGTGGGAGGGTCAGTGCTGAGGGAGCGCCGCACTGTGGGAGGGTCAGTGCTGAGGGAGCGCCACACTGTGGGAGGGTCAGTGCTGAGGGAGCACCGCACTGTGGGAGGGACAGTGCTGAGGGAGCACCGCACTGTGGGAGGGTCAGTGCTGAGGGAGCGCCGCACTGTGGGAGGGTCAGTGCTGAGGGAGCGTCTGTGCTGAGGGAGCGTCTGTGCTGAGGGAGCGTCTGGGCTGAGGGAGCGTCTGTGCTGAGCGAGCTCCACACTGTGGGAGGGTCAGTGCCGAGGTAGCGCCGCAGTGTTGGACGGTCTGTGCTGGTGGACCGTCGAACTGTAGGAGGGTCAGTGCTGAGGGGGCGCCGCACTGTGGGACGGTCAGTGCCGCAGGAGCGCCGCACTGTGGGAGGGTCAGTGCTGAGGGAGCGCCGCACTGTGGGAGGGTCAGTGCTGAGGGAGCGCCGCACTGTGGGAGGGTCAGTGCTGAGGGAGCGCCACACTGTGGCAGGGTCAGTGCTGAGGGAGCGCCGCACTGTGGCAGGGTCAGTCCTGAGGGAGCGCCGCACTGTGGCAGGGTCAGTCCTGAGGGAGTGCCGCACTGTGGGAGGGTCATTGCTGAGGGAGCGCCGCACTGTGGGTCAGTGCTGAGGGAGCGCCGCACTGTGGCAGGGTCAGTGCTGAGGGAGTGCCACACTGTGGGAGGGTCAGTGCTGAGGGAGCGCCTCACTGTGGGAGGGTCAGTGCTGAGGGAGCGCCGCACTGTGGCAGGGTCAGTCCTGAGGGAGCGCCGCACTGTGGCAGGGTCAGTGCTGAGGGAGCGCCGCACTGTGGGAGGGTCAGTGCTGAGGGAGCGCCGCACTGTGGGAGGGTCAGTGCTGAGGGAGCGCCGCACTGTGGGAGGGTCAGTGCTGAGGGAGCGCCGCACTGCGGGAGGGTCAGTGCTGAGGGAGCGCCGCACTGCGGGAGGGTCAGTGCTGAGGGAGCGCCGCACTGTGGGAGGGTCAGTGCTGTGGGAGCGCCGCACTGTGGGAGGGTCAGTGCTGAGGGAGCGCCGCACTGCGGGAGGGTCAGTGCTGAGGGAGCGCCGCACTGTGGGAGGGTCAGTGCTGAGGGAGCGCCGCACTGTGGGAGGGTCAGTGCTGAGGGAGCGCCGCACTGTGGGAGGGGCAGTGCTGAGGGAGCGCCGCACTGTGGGAGGGTCAGTGCTGTGGGAGCGCCGCACTGTGGGAGGGTCAGTGCTGAGGGAGCGCCGCACTGCGGGAGGGTCAGTGCTGAGTGAGCGCCGCACTGCGGGAGGGTCAGTGCTGAGGGAGCGCCGCACTGTGGGAGGGTCAGTGCTGACGGAGCGCCGCACTGTGGGAATGTCAGTGCTGAGGGAGCGCCGCACTGTGGGAGGGTCAGTGCTGAGGGAGCGCCGCACTGTGGGAGGGTCAGTGCTGAGGGAGCACCGCACTGTGGGAGGGTCGGTGCTGAGGGAGCGCCGCACTGTGGGAGGGTCGGTGCTGAGGGAGCGCCGCACTGTGGGAGGGTCAGTGCTGAGGGAGCGCCGCACAGTGGGAGGGTCAGTGCTGAGAGAGCGCCGCACTGTGGGAGGGTCAGTGCTGAGGGAGTGCCGCACTGTGGGAGGGTCAGTGCTGAGAGAGCGCCGCACTGTGGGAGGGTCCGTGCTGAGGGAGTGCTGCACTGTGGGAGGGTCAGTGCTGAGGGAGCGCTGCACTGTGGGAGGGTCCGTGCTGAGGGAGCGCCGCACTGTGGGAGGGTCGGTGCTGAGGGAGCGCCGCACTGTGGGAGGGTCAGTGCTGAGAGAGCGCCGCACTGTGGGAGGGTCAGTGCTGAGGGAGCGCCGCACTGTGGGAGGGTCAGTGCTGAGGGAGCGCCGCACTGTGGGAGGGTTAGTGCTGAGGGAGCGCCGCACTGTGGGAGGGTCAGTGCTGAGGGAGCGCCACACTGTGGGGGGGTCAGTGCTGTGGGAGCGCCGCACTGTGGGAGGGTCAGTGCTGAGGGAGCGCCGCACTGTGGGAGGGTCAGTGTTGAGGGAGCACCGCAATGTGGGAGGGACAGTGCTGAGGGAGCGCCGCACTGTGGGAGGGTCAGTGCTGAGGGAGCGCCGCACTGTGGGAGGGTCGGTGCTGAGGGAGCGCCGCACCGTGGGAGGGTCGGTGCTGAGGGAGCGCCGCACTGTGGGAGGGACAGTGCTGAGGGAGTGCCGCACTGTGGGAGGGACAGTGCTGAGGGAGCGCCGCACTGTGGGAAGTTTAGTGCTGAGGGAGCGCAGCACTGTGGGAGGGTCAGTGCTGAGGGAGCGCCGCACTGTGGGAGGGTCCGTGCTGAGGGAGTGCAGCACTGTGGGAGGGTCAGTGCTGAGGGAGCACCGCACTGTGGGAGGGTCAGTGCTGAGGGAGCACCGCACTGTGGGAGGGTCGGTGCTGAGGGAGTGCCACACTGTGGGAGGGTCAGTGCTGTGGGAGCGCAGCAGCTTTGGAGGGTCTGTGCTGGGGGAGCGTTGAACTGTCGGAGGGTCAGTGCTGGGGAGCGCCACACTGTGGGAGGGTCAGTGCTGAAGGAGCACCGCACTGTGGGAGGGTCAGTGCTGGGGAGCGCCACACTGTGGGAGGGTCAGTGCTGAGGGAGCGCCGCACTGTGGGAGCGTCAGTGCTGAGGGAGCGCCACACTGTGGGAGGGTCAGTGCTGAGGGAGCACCGCACTGTGGGACGGACAGTGCTGAGGGAGCACCGCACTGTGGGAGGGTCAGTGCTGAGGGAGCGCCGCACTGTGGGAGGGTCAGTGCTGAGGGAGCGTCTGTGCTGAGGGAGCGTCTGTGCTGAGGGAGCGTCTGGGCTGAGGGAGCGTCTGGGCTGAGGGAGCGTCTGGGCTGAGGGAGCGTCTGTGCTGAGCGAGCTCCACACTGTGGGAGGGTCAGTGCCGAGGTAGCGCCGCAGTGTTGGACGGTCTGTGCTGGTGGACCGTCGAACTGTAGGAGGGTCAGTGCTGAGGGGGCGCCGCACTGTGGGAGGGTCAGTGCTGAGGGAGCGCCGCACTGTGGGAGGGTCAGTGCTGAGGGAGCGCCGCACTGTGGGAGGGTCAGTGCTGAGGGAGCGCCACACTGTGGCAGGGTCAGTGCTGAGGGAGTGCCGCACTGTGGCAGGGTCAGTCCTGAGAGAGCGCCGCACTGTGGCAGGGTCAGTCCTGAGGGAGTGCCGCACTGTGGGAGGGTGAGTGCTGAGGGAGCGCCGCACTGTGGGTCAGTGCTGAGGGAGCGCCACACTGTGGCAGGGTCAGTGCTGAGGGAGCGCCACACTGTGGGAGGGTCAGTGCTGAGGGAGCGCCTCACTGTGGGAGGGTCAGTGCTGAGGGAGCGCCGCACTGTGGCAGGGTCAGTCCTGAGGGAGCGCCGCACTGTGGGAGGGTCAGTGCTGAGGGAGCGCCGCACTGTGGCAGGGTCAGTGCTGAGGGAGCGCCGCACTGTGGGAGGGTCAGTGCTGAGGGAGCGCCGCACTGTGGGAGGGTCAGTGCTCAGGGAGCGCAGCAGCTTTGGAGGGTCTGTGCTGGGGGAGCGTTGAACTGTCGGAGGGTCAGTGCTGGGGAGCGCCGCACTGTGGGAGGGTCAGTGCTGAAGGAGCACCGCAGTGTGGGAGGGTCAGTGCCGGGGAGCGCCACACTGTGGGAGGGTCAGTGCTGAGGGAGCGCCGCACTGTGGGAGGGTCAGTGCTGAGGGAGCGCCACACTGTGGGAGGGTCAGTGCTGAGGGAGCACCGCACTGTGGGAGGGACAGTGCTGAGGGAGCACCGCACTGTGGGAGGGTCAGTGCTGAGGGAGCGCCGCACTGTGGGAGGGTCAGTGCTGAGGGAGCGTCTGTGCTGAGGGAGCGTCTGTGCTGAGGGAGCGTCTGGGCTGAGGGAGCGTCTGTGCTGAGCGAGCTCCACACTGTGGGAGGGTCAGTGCCGAGGTAGCGCCGCAGTGTTGGACGGTCTGTGCTGGTGGACCGTCGAACTGTAGGAGGGTCAGTGCTGAGGGGGCGCCGCACTGTGGGACGGTCAGTGCCGCAGGAGCGCCGCACTGTGGGAGGGTCAGTGCTGAGGGAGCGCCGCACTGTGGGAGGGTCAGTGCTGAGGGAGCGCCGCACTGTGGGAGGGTCAGTGCTGAGGGAGCGCCACACTGTGGGAGGGTCGGTGCTGAGGGAGCGCCGCACCGTGGGAGGGTCGGTGCTGAGGGAGCGCCGCACTGTGGGAGGGACAGTGCTGAGGGAGTGCCGCACTGTGGGAGGGACAGTGCTGAGGGAGCGCCGCACTGTGGGAAGTTTAGTGCTGAGGGAGCGCAGCACTGTGGGAGGGTCAGTGCTGAGGGAGCGCCGCACTGTGGGAGGGTCCGTGCTGAGGGAGTGCAGCACTGTGGGAGGGTCAGTGCTGAGGGAGCACCGCACTGTGGGAGGGTCAGTGCTGAGGGAGCACCGCACTGTGGGAGGGTCGGTGCTGAGGGAGTGCCACACTGTGGGAGGGTCAGTGCTGAGGGAGCGCAGCAGCTTTGGAGGGTCTGTGCTGGGGGAGCGTTGAACTGTCGGAGGGTCAGTGCTGGGGAGCGCCACACTGTGGGAGGGTCAGTGCTGAAGGAGCACCGCACTGTGGGAGGGTCAGTGCTGGGGAGCGCCACACTGTGGGAGGGTCAGTGCTGAGGGAGCGCCGCACTGTGGGAGGGTCAGTGCTGAGGGAGCGCCACACTGTGGGAGGGTCAGTGCTGAGGGAGCACCGCACTGTGGGAGGGACAGTGCTGAGGGAGCACCGCACTGTGGGAGGGTCAGTGCTGAGGGAGCGCCGCACTGTGGGAGGGTCAGTGCTGAGGGAGCGTCTGTGCTGAGGGAGCGTCTGTGCTGAGGGAGCGTCTGGGCTGAGGGAGCGTCTGGGCTGAGGGAGCGTCTGGGCTGAGGGAGCGTCTGTGCTGAGCGAGCTCCACACTGTGGGAGGGTCAGTGCCGAGGTAGCGCCGCAGTGTTGGACGGTCTGTGCTGGTGGACCGTCGAACTGTAGGAGGGTCAGTGCTGAGGGGGCGCCGCACTGTGGGAGGGTCAGTGCTGAGGGAGCGCCGCACTGTGGGAGGGTCAGTGCTGAGGGAGCGCCGCACTGTGGGAGGGTCAGTGCTGAGGGAGCGCCACACTGTGGCAGGGTCAGTGCTGAGGGAGTGCCGCACTGTGGCAGGGTCAGTCCTGAGAGAGCGCCGCACTGTGGCAGGGTCAGTCCTGAGGGAGTGCCGCACTGTGGGAGGGTGAGTGCTGAGGGAGCGCCGCACTGTGGGTCAGTGCTGAGGGAGCGCCACACTGTGGCAGGGTCAGTGCTGAGGGAGTGCCACACTGTGGGAGGGTCAGTGCTGAGGGAGCGCCTCACTGTGGGAGGGTCAGTGCTGAGGGAGCGCCGCACTGTGGCAGGGTCAGTCCTGAGGGAGCGCCGCACTGTGGGAGGGTCAGTGCTGAGGGAGCGCCGCACTGTGGCAGGGTCAGTGCTGAGGGAGCGCCGCACTGTGGGAGGGTCAGTGCTGAGGGAGCGCCGCACTGTGGGAGGGTCAGTGCTCAGGGAGCGCAGCAGCTTTGGAGGGTCTGTGCTGGGGGAGCGTTGAACTGTCGGAGGGTCAGTGCTGGGGAGCGCCGCACTGTGGGAGGGTCAGTGCTGAAGGAGCACCGCAGTGTGGGAGGGTCAGTGCCGGGGAGCGCCACACTGTGGGAGGGTCAGTGCTGAGGGAGCGCCGCACTGTGGGAGGGTCAGTGCTGAGGGAGCGCCACACTGTGGGAGGGTCAGTGCTGAGGGAGCACCGCACTGTGGGAGGGACAGTGCTGAGGGAGCACCGCACTGTGGGAGGGTCAGTGCTGAGGGAGCGCCGCACTGTGGGAGGGTCAGTGCTGAGGGAGCGTCTGTGCTGAGGGAGCGTCTGTGCTGAGGGAGCGTCTGGGCTGAGGGAGCGTCTGTGCTGAGCGAGCTCCACACTGTGGGAGGGTCAGTGCCGAGGTAGCGCCGCAGTGTTGGACGGTCTGTGCTGGTGGACCGTCGAACTGTAGGAGGGTCAGTGCTGAGGGGGCGCCGCACTGTGGGACGGTCAGTGCCGCAGGAGCGCCGCACTGTGGGAGGGTCAGTGCTGAGGGAGCGCCGCACTGTGGGAGGGTCAGTGCTGAGGGAGCGCCGCACTGTGGGAGGGTCAGTGCTGAGGGAGCGCCACACTGTGGGAGGGTCGGTGCTGAGGGAGCGCCGCACCGTGGGAGGGTCGGTGCTGAGGGAGCGCCGCACTGTGGGAGGGACAGTGCTGAGGGAGTGCCGCACTGTGGGAGGGACAGTGCTGAGGGAGCGCCGCACTGTGGGAAGTTTAGTGCTGAGGGAGCGCAGCACTGTGGGAGGGTCAGTGCTGAGGGAGCGCCGCACTGTGGGAGGGTCAGTGCTGAGGGAGCGCAGCAGCTTTGGAGGGTCTGTGCTGGGGGGAGCGTTGAACTGTCGGAGGGTCAGTGCTGGGGAGCGCCACACTGTGGGAGGGTCAGTGCTGAAGGAGCACCGCACTGTGGGAGGGTCAGTGCTGGGGAGCGCCACACTGTGGGAGGGTCAGTGCTGAGGGAGCGCCGCACTGTGGGAGGGTCAGTGCTGAGGGAGCGCCGCACTGTGGGAGGGTCAGTGCTGAGGGAGCGCCGCACTGTGGGAGGGTCAGTGCTGAGGGAGCGCCACACTGTGGCAGGGTCAGTGCTGAGGGAGCGCCGCACTGTGGCAGGGTCAGTCCTGAGGGAGCGCCGCACTGTGGCAGGGTCAGTCCTGAGGGAGTGCCGCACTGTGGGAGGGTCAGTGCTGAGGGAGCGCCCGCACTGTGGGTCAGTGCTGAGGGAGCGCCGCACTGTGGCAGGGTCAGTGCTGAGGGAGTGCCACACTGTGGAGGGTCAGTGCTGAGGGAGCGCCTCACTGTGGGAGGGTCAGTGCTGAGGGAGCGCCGCACTGTGGCAGGGTCAGTCCTGAGGGAGCGCCGCACTGTGGCAGGGTCAGTGCTGAGGGAGCGCCGCACTGTGGGAGGGTCAGTGCTGAGGGAGCGCCGCACTGTGGAGGGTCAGTGCTGAGGGAGCGCCGCACTGTGGGAGGGTCAGTGCTGAGGGAGCGCCGCACTGCGGGAGGGTCAGTGCTGAGGGAGCGCCGCACTGCGGGAGGGTCAGTGCTGAGGGAGTGCCGCACTGTGGGAGGGTCAGTGCTGTGGGAGCGCCGCACTGTGGGAGGGTCAGTGCTGGGGAGCGCCGCACTGTGGGAGGGTCAGTGCTGAGGGAGCGCCGCACTGTGGGAGGGTCAGTGCTGAGGGAGCGCCGCACTGTGGGAGGGGCAGTGCTGAGGGAGCGCCGCACTGTGGGAGGGTCAGTGCTGTGGGAGCGCCGCACTGTGGGAGGGTCAGTGCTGAGGGAGCGCCGCACTGCGGGAGGGTCAGTGCTGAGTGAGCGCCGCACTGTGGGAGGGTCAGTGCTGAGGGAGCGCCGCACTGTGGGAGGGTCAGTGCTGAGGGAGCACCGCACTGTGGGAGGGTCGGTGCTGAGGGACGCCGCACTGTGGGAGGGTCAGTGCTGAGGGAGCGCCGCACAGTGGGAGGGTCAGTGCTGAGAGAGCGCCGCACTGTGGGAGGGTCAGTGCTGAGGGAGTGCCGCGCTGTGGGAGGGTCAGTGCTGAGAGAGCGCCGCACTGTGGAGGGTCCCGTGCTGAGGGAGTGCTGCACTGTGGGAGGGTCAGTGCTGAGGGAGCGCTGCACTGTGGGAGGGTCGTGCTGAGGGAGCGCCGCACTGTGGGAGGGTCGGTGCTGAGGGAGCGCCGCACTTGGAGGGTCAGTGCTGAGAGAGCGCCGCACTGTGGGAGGGTCAGTGCTGAGGGAGCGCCGCACTGTGGGAGGGTCAGTGCTGAGGGAGCGCCGCACTGTGGGAGGGGTTAGTGCTGAGGGAGCGCCGCACTGTGGGAGGGTCAGTGCTGAGGGAGCGCCACACTGAGGGGGGTCAGTGCTGTGGGAGCGCCGCACTGTGGGAGGGACAGTGCTGAGGGAGCGCCGCACTGTGGGAGGGTCAGTGCTGAGGGAGCGCCGCACTGTGGGAGGGTCGTTGCTGAGGGAGCGCCGCACCGTGGGAGGGTCGGTGCTGAGGGAGCGCCGCACTGTGGGAGGGACAGTGCTGAGGGAGTGCCGCACTGTGGGAGGGACAGTGCTGAGGGAGCGCCGCACTGTGGGAAGTTTAGTGCTGAGGGAGCGCAGCACTGTGGGAGGGTCAGTGCTGAGGAGCGCCGCACTGTGGGAGGGTCCGTGCTGAGGGAGTGCAGCACTGTGGGAGGGTCAGTGCTGAGGGAGCACCGCACTGTGGGAGGGTCAGTGCTGAGGGAGCACCGCACTGTGGGAGGTCGGTGCTGAGGGAGTGCCACACTGTGGGAGGGTCAGTGCTGAGGGAGCGCAGCAGCTTTGGAGGGTCTGTGCTGGGGGAGCGTTGAACTGTCGGAGGGTCAGTGCTGGGGAGCGCCACACTGTGGGAGGGTCAGTGCTGAAGGAGCACCGCACTGTGGGAGGGTCAGTGCTGGGGAGCGCCACACTGTGGGAGGGTCAGTGCTGAGGGAGCGCCGCACTGTGGGAGGGTCAGTGCTGAGGGAGCGCCACACTGTGGGAGGGTCAGTGCTGAGGGAGCACCGCACTGTGGGAGGGACAGTGCTGAGGGAGCACCGCACTGTGGGAGGGTCAGTGCTGAGGGAGCGCCGCACTGTGGGAGGGTCAGTGCTGAGGGAGCGTCTGTGCTGAGGGAGCGTCTGTGCTGAGGGAGCGTCTGGGCTGAGGGAGCGTCTGGGCTGAGGGAGCGTCTGGGCTGAGGGAGCGTCTGGGCTGAGGGAGCGTCTGGGCTGAGGGAGCGTCTGGGCTGAGGGAGCGTCTGTGCTGAGCGAGCTCCACACTGTGGGAGGGTCAGTGCAGAGGTAGCGCCGCAGTGTTGGACGGTCTGTGCTGGTGGACCGTCGAACTGTAGGAGGGTCAGTGCTGAGGGGGCGCCGCACTGTGGAGGGTCAGTGCTGAGGGAGCGCCGCACTGTGGGAGGGTCAGTGCTGAGGGAGCGCCGCACTGTGGGAGGGTCAGTGCTGAGGGAGCGCCACACTGTGGCAGGGTCAGTGCTGAGGGAGTGCCGCACTGTGGCAGGGTCAGTCCTGAGAGAGCGCCGCACTGTGGCTGGGTCAGTCCTGAGGGAGTGCCGCACTGTGGGAGGGTGAGTGCTGAGGGAGCGCCGCACTGTGGGTCAGTGCTGAGGGAGCGCCACACTGTGGCAGGGTCAGTGCTGAGGGAGTGCCACACTGTGGGAGGGTCAGTGCTGAGGGAGCGCCTCACTGTGGGAGGGTCAGTGCTGAGGGAGCGCCGCACTGTGGCAGGGTCAGTCCTGAGGGAGCGCCGCACTGTGGGAGGGTCAGTGCTGAGGGAGCGCCGCACTGTGGCAGGGTCAGTGCTGAGGGAGCGCCGCACTGTGGGAGGGTCAGTGCTGAGGGAGCGCCGCACTGTGGGAGGGTCAGTGCTCAGGGAGCGCAGCAGCTTTGGAGGGTCTGTGCTGGGGGAGCGTTGAACTGTCGGAGGGTCAGTGCTGGGGAGCGCCGCACTGTGGAGGGTCAGTGCTGAAGGAGCACCGCAGTGTGGGAGGGTCAGTGCCGGGGAGCGCCACACTGTGGGAGGGTCAGTGCTGAGGGAGCGCCGCACTGTGGGAGGGTCAGTGCTGAGGGAGCGCCACACTGTGGGAGGGTCAGTGCTGAGGGAGCACCGCACTGTGGGAGGGACAGTGCTGAGGGAGCACCGCACTGTGGGAGGGTCAGTGCTGAGGGAGCGCCGCACTGTGGAGGGTCAGTGCTGAGGGAGCGTCTGTGCTGAGGGAGCGTCTGTGCTGAGGGAGCGTCTGGGCTGAGGGAGCGTCTGTGCTGAGCGAGCTCCACACTGTGGGAGGGTCAGTGCCGAGGTAGCGCCGCAGTGTTGGACGGTCTGTGCTGGTGGACCGTCGAACTGTAGGAGGGTCAGTGCTGAGGGGGCGCCGCACTGTGGGACGGTCAGTGCCGCAGGAGCGCCGCACTGTGGGAGGGTCAGTGCTGAGGGAGCGCCGCACTGTGGGAGGGTCAGTGCTGAGGGAGCGCCGCACTGTGGGAGGGTCAGTGCTGAGGGAGCGCCACACTGTGGCAGGGTCAGTGCTGAGGGAGCGCCGCACTGTGGCAGGGTCAGTCCTGAGGGAGCGCCGCACTGTGGCAGGGTCAGTCTGAGGGAGTGCCGCACTGTGGGAGGGTCAGTGCTGAGGGAGCGCCGCACTGTGGGTCAGTGCTGAGGGAGCGCCGCACTGTGGCAGGGTCAGTGCTGAGGGAGTGCCACACTGTGGGAGGGTCAGTGCTGAGGGAGCGCCTCACTGTGGAGGGTCAGTGCTGAGGGAGCGCCGCACTGTGGCAGGGTCAGTCCTGAGGGAGCGCCGCACTGTGGCAGGGTCAGTGCTGAGGGAGCGCCGCACTGTGGGAGGGTCAGTGCTGAGGGAGCGCCGCACTGTGGGAGGGTCAGTGCTGGGGTAGCGCCGCACTGTGGGAGGGTCAGTGCTGAGGGAGCGCCGCACTGTGGAGGGTCAGTGCTGAGGGAGCGCCGCAATGTGGGAGGGTCAGTGCTGAGAGAGCACCGCACTGTGGGAGGGTCAGTGCTGGGGGAGCGCCGCACTGTGGAGGGTCAGTGCTGAGGGAGCACCGCACTGTGGGAGGGTCAGTGCTGAGGGAGCGCCGCACTGTGGGAGGGTCAGTGCTGGGGTAGCGCCGCACTGTGGGAGTGTCAGTGCTGAGGGAGCGCCGCACTGTGGGAGGGTCAGTGCAGAGGGAGCGCCGCACTGTGGAGGGTCAGTGCTGAGGGAGCGCCGCACTGTGGGACGGTCAGTGCTGAGAGAGCACCGCACTGTGGGAGGGTCAGTGCTGGGGGAGCGCCGCACTGTGGGAGGGTCAGTGCTGAGGGAGCACCGCACTGTGGGAGGGTCAGTGCTGAGGGAGCGCCGCACTGTGGGAGGGTCAGTGCTGGGGGTAGCGCCGCACTGTGGGAGGGTCAGTGCTGAGGGAGCGCCGCACTGTGGGACGGTCAGTGCTGAGGGAGCGCCGCACTGTGTGAGGGTCGGTGCTGAGAGAGCGCCGCACTGTGGAGGGTCAGTGCTGAGGGAGCGCCGCACTGTGGCAGGGTCAGTCCTGAGCGAGCGCCGCACTGTGGCAGGGTCAGTGCTGAGGGAGCGCCGCACTGTGGGAGGGTCAGTGCTGGGGGAGCGCCGCACTGTGGGAGGGTCAGTGCTGAGGGAGCACCGCACTGTGGGAGGGTCAGTGCTGAGGGAGCGCCGCACTGTGGGAGGGTCAGTGCTGAGGGAGCGCCGCACTGTGGGAGGGTCAGTGCTGAGGAGAGCCGCACTGTGGGAGGGTCAGTGCTGAGGGAGCGCCGCACTGTGGGAGGGTCAGTGCTGAGGGAGCGCCGCACTGTGGGAGGGTCAGTGCTGAGGGAGCGCCGCGCTGTGGGAGGGTGAGTGCTGAGGGAGCGCCGCACTGTGGGAGGGTCAGTGCTGAGGGAGCGCCGCACTGTGGGAGGGTCAGTGCTGAGGGAGCGCCGCACTGTGGGAGGGTCAGTGCTGAGGGAGCGCCGCACTGTGGGAGGGTCAGTGCTGAGGGAGCGCCGCACTGTGGGAGGGTCAGTGCTGAGGGAGTGCCGCACTGTGGGAGGGTCAGTGCTGAGGGAGCGCCGCACTGTGCGAGGGTCAGTGCTGAGGGAGTGCCGCACTGTGGGAGGGTCAGTGCTGAGGGAGCCGCCGCACTGTGGGAGGGTCAGTGCTGAGGGAGCACTGCACTGTGGGAGGGTCAGTGCTGAGGGAGCACTGCACTGTGGGAGGGTCAGTGCTGAGGGAGTGCCGCACTGTGGGAGGGTCAGTGCTGAGGGAGCGCCGCACTGTGGGAGGGTCAGTGCAGAGGGAGTGCCGCACTGTGGGAGGGTCAGTGCTGAGGGGTGCCGCACTGTGGGAGGGTCAGTGCTGAGGGAGCACAGTCTGGTGCGAGGCGTGGTGTGCTGTCGGGGGGGCTGTGCACAGGTTGCCAGTCGCTGGGTTTGTTACTCACTGACTGTCCTCACTCAGTAGTTGGTGATAGGGATGTCCCGGAATTGGATTCCCGTCGAGAATCAGAGACCTGGATAAG
>NW_027593064.1:0-2500 GCF_964213995.1 Mustelus asterias
ACTCTCTCTCGCACTCTCTCTCTCTCGCCCTTTCTCTCTCTCGCACCCTCTCTCTCTCGCACCCTCTCTCTCTCGCACTCTCTCTCTCTCGCACCCTCTCTCTCTCGCACCCTCTCTCTCTCGCACTCTCTCTCTCGCACTCTCTCTCTCTCGCACTCTCTCTCCCTCTCGCACGCTCTCCCTCTCGCAGTCTCTCTCTCTCTCGCACTCCCTCTCTCTCGCACTCTCTCTCCATCTCGCACTCTCTCCCTCTTGCACTCTCTCCCTCTCGCACTCCCTCTCTTTCTCGCACTCTCTCTCCCTCTCGCATTCTCTCTCTCTCTCGCACTCTCTCTCTCGCACTCTCTCCCTCTTGCACTCTCTCCCTCTCGCACTCTCTCTCTCGCACTCTCTCCCTCTCACGCACTCTCTCTCTCTCGCTCTCTGTCTCCCTCTCGCGCACTCTCTCCCTCTCGCGCACTCTCTCCCTCTCGCGCACTCTCTCCCTCTCGCACTCTCTCTCCCTCTCGCACTCTCTCTCCCTCTCGCACTCTCTCTACCTCTCGCACTCTCCCTCTCGCACTCTCCCTCTCGCACTCTCTCTCTCCCTCTCGCACTCTCCCTCTCGCACTCTCTCTGTCGCACTCTCTCTCTCTCGCACTCTATCTCTCTCGCACTCTCTCCCTCTCGCACTCTCTCTGGCTCTCTCGCACTCTATCTCTCTCGCACTCTATCTCTCTCGCACTCTATCTCTCTCGCACTCTCTCTCTCTCGCACTCTCTCCCTCTCGCACTCTATCTCTCTCGCACTCTATCTCTCTCGCACTCTCTCTCTCTCGCACTCTCTCTCTCTCGCACTCTCTCTCTCTCTCGCACTCTCTCTCTCGCACTCTCTCTCGCACTCTCTCTCGCACTCTCTCTCCCTCGCACTCTATCTCTCTCGCACTCTCTCTCGCACTCTCTCTCTCTCTCGCACTCTCACTCTCGCACTCTCTCTCTCTCGCACTCTCTCCCTCTCGCACACTCTCCCTCTCGCACACTCTCCCTCTCGCACACTCTCTCCCTCTCGCACTCTCTCTCCCTCTCGCACTCTCTCTCCCTCTCGCACTCTCTCTCCCTCTCGCACTCTCTCTCCCTCTCGCACTCTCTCTCCCTCTCGCACTCTCTCTCCCTCTCGCACTCTCTCTCCCTCTCTCACTCTCTCGCCCGCACGCACTGTTTCGCCCGCTCGCACTCTTATCTCACACACGCTCTCGCACTCTCTCTCTCTCTCGCCATCTCTCGCCCGCTTGCGCACTCTCCCTCTCGCACTCCTCTCTCGCACTCTCTCTCTCTTGCACTCTCTCTCTCTCTCGCACTCTCTCTCTCGCACTCTGTCTCTCCCTCGCATGCTGCCTCTCTCTCGCACTCTCTCTTGCGCACTCTCTCCCTGTCGCGCACTATCTCCCTCTCGCGCACTATCTCCCTCTCGCGCACTAACTCCCTCTCGCGCACTATCTCCCTCTCGCGCACTCTCTATCGCGCACTCTCTATCGCGCACTCTCTATCGCGCACTATCTCTCTCGCACTATCTCTCTCGCACTCTCTCTCTCGCACTCTCTCTCTCGCACTCTCTCTCTCGCACTCTCTCTCTCGCACTCTCTCTCGCACTCTCTCTCTCGCACTCTCTCTCTCGCACTCTCTCTCTCGCACTCTCTCTCTCGCACTCTGTCTTTCGCTCTCTCTCTCTCGCACTTTCTCACTCTCTTGAATTCTGTCTGTCTCTCTCTCACTCCCTTGCGCTCTCTGTTTTGCACTCTCTCTCTCTCTCTCGAATTCTGTCTCTCTCTCTCTCGCACTCTCTCTCCCTCTCGTACTCTCTCTCAGTCGCACTGTCTCTCTCGCACTGTCTCTCTCTCGCACTCTCTCTCTCTCGCACTCTATCTCTCTCGCACTTCTCTCTCTCGCACCCTCTCTCTCTCGCACCCTCTCTCTCTCGCACTCTCTCTCTCGCACTCTCTCTCTCTCGCACTCTCTCTCCCTCTCGCACGCTCTCCCTCTCGCAGTCTCTCTCTCTCTCGCACTCCCTCTCTCTCGCACTCTCTCTCCATCTCGCACTCTCTCCCTCTTGCACTCTCTCCCTCTCGCACTCCCTCTCTTTCTCGCACTCTCTCTCCCTCTCGCATTCTCTCTCTCTCTCGCACTCTCTCTCTCGCACTCTCTCCCTCTTGCACTCTCTCCCTCTCGCACTCTCTCTCTCGCACTCTCTCCCTCTCACGCACTCTCTCTCTCTCGCTCTCTGTCTCCCTCTCGCGCACTCTCTCCCTCTCGCGCACTCTCTCCCTCTCGCGCACTCTCTCCCTCTCGCACTCTCTCTCCCTCTCGCACTCTCTCTCCCTCTCGCACTCTCTCTACCTCTCGCACTCTCTCTACCTCTCGCACTCTCCCTCTCGCACTCTCCCTCTCGCACTCTCTCTCTCTCCCTCTCGCACTCTCCCTCTCGCACTCTCTCTGTCGCACTCTCTCTCTCTCGCACTCTATCT
>NW_027593064.1:7500-39352 GCF_964213995.1 Mustelus asterias
CTCGCACTCTCTCCCTCTCGCACTCTCTCTGGCTCTCTCGCACTCTATCTCTCTCGCACTCTATCTCTCTCGCACTCTATCTCTCTCGCACTCTCTCCCTCTCGCACTCTATCTCTCTCGCACTCTATCTCTCTCGCACTCTATCTCTCTCGCACTCTATCTCTCTCGCACTCTCTCTCTCTCGCACTCTCTCTCTCTCGCACTATCTCTCTCTCGCACTCTCTCTCGCACTCTCTCTCGCACTCTCTCTCCCTCGCACTCTATCTCTCTCGCACTCTCTCTCGCACTCTCTCTCTCTCTCGCACTCTCTCTCGCACTCTCTCCCTCTCTCCCTCTCGCACTCTCACTCTCTCGCACTCTCTCTCTATCGCACTCTCTCTCTCTCTCGCACTCTCTCTCTCGCACTCTCTCTCTCTCTCGCACTCTCTCTCTCTCGCACTCTCTCTCCCTCTCGCACGCTCTCCCTCTCGCAGTCTCTCTCTCTCTCGCACTCCCTCTCTCGCACTCTCTCTCCCTGTCGCACTTCCTCTCGCACTCTCTCCCTCTCGCACTCTCACTCTCTCGCACTCTCTCTCTCTCGCACTCTCTCTCCCTCTCGCACGCTCTGCCTCTTGCACGCTCTCCCACTCGCACGCTGTCCCTCTCACAGTCTCTCTCTCGCACTCCCTCTCTCTCGCACTCTCTCTCCATCTCGCACTCTCTCCCTCTTGCACTCCCTCTCTCTCTCGCACTCTCTCTCGCACTCTCTCCCTCTCGCACTCTCTCCCTCTCGCACTCTCTCCCTCTCGCACTCTCTCTCTCTCGCACTCTCTCTCTCTCACGCACTTTCTCTCTCGCACTCTCTCTCCCTCTCGCACTCTCTCTCCCTCTCGCACTCTCTCTCCCTCTCGCACTCTCTCTCCCTCTTGCACTCTCTCTCCCTCTCGCACTCTCTCTCCCTCTTGCACTCTCTCTCCCTCTCGCACTCTCTCTCCCTCTCGCACTCTCCCTCCCTCTCGCACTCTCCCTCTCGCACTCTCCCTCTCGCACTCTCCCTCTCGCACTCTCCCTCTCGCACTCTCTCTCTCGCACTCTCTCTCTCGCACTCTCTCTCTCGCACTCTCTCTCTCTCCCTCTCGCACTCTCCCTCTCGCACTCTCTCTTTCTCTCTCTCTCACTCTCTCCCTCTCGCACTCTCTCTCGCACTCTCTCTCGCACTCTCTCTCGCACTCTCTCCCTCTCGCACTCTCTCCCTCTCGCACTCTCTCCCTCTCGCACTCTCTCCCTCTCGCACTCTCTCTCTCTCGCACTCTCTCCCTCTCGCACTCTCTCCCTCTCGCACTCTCTCCCTCTCGCACTCTCTCTCTCGCACTCTCTCTCTCTCTCGCACTCTCTCTCTCTCGCCCTTTCTCTCTCTCGCACCCTCTCTCTCTCGCACCCTCTCTCTCTCGCACTCTCTCTCTCTCGCACCCTCTCTCTCTCGCACCCTCTCTCTCTCGCACTCTCTCTCTCGCACTCTCTCTCCCTCTCGCACGCTCTCCCTCTCGCAGTCTCTCTCTCTCTCGCACTCCCTCTCTCTCGCACTCACTCTCCATCTCGCACTCTCTCCCTCTTGCACTCTCTCCCTCTCGCACTCCCTCTCTTTCTCGCACTCTCTCTCCCTCTCGCATTCTCTCTCTCTCTCGCACTCTCTCTCTCGCACTCTCTCCCTCTTGCACTCTCTCCCTCTCGCACTCTCTCTCTCGCACTCTCTCCCTCTCACGCATTCTCTCTCTCTCGCTCTCTGTCTCCCTCTCGCGCACTCTCTCCCTCTCGCGCACTCTCTCCCTCTCGCGCACTCTCTCCCTCTCGCACTCTCTCTCCCTCTCGCACTCTCTCTCCCTCTCGCACTCACTCTACCTCTCGCACTCTCCCTCTCGCACTCTCCCTCTCGCACTCTCTCTCTCCCTCTCGCACTCTCCCTCTCGCACTCTCTCTGTCGCACTCTCTCTCTCTCGCACTCTATCTCTCTCGCACTCTCTCCCTCTCGCACTCTCTCTGGCTCTCTCGCACTCTATCTCTCTCGCACTCTATCTCTCTCGCACTCTATCTCTCTCGCACTCTATCTCTCTCGCACTCTCACCCTCTCGCACTCTATCTCTCTCGCACTCTCTCTCTCTCGCACTCTCTCTCTCTCGCACTCTCTCTCGCACTCTCTCTCGCACTCTCTCTCCCTCGCACTCTATCTCTCTCGCACTCTCTCTCGCACTCTCTCCCTCTCGCACACTCTCCCTCTCGCACACTCTCCCTCTCGCACACTCTCTCCCTCTCGCACTCTCTCTCCCTCTCGCACTCTCTCTCCCTCTCGCACTCTCTCTCCCTCTCGCACTCTCTCTCCCTCTCGCACTCTCTCTCCCTCTCGCACTCTCTCTCCCTCTCGCACTCTCTCTCCCTCTCGCACTCTCTCTCCCTCTCGCACTCTCTCTCCCTCTCGCACTCACTCTCCCTCTCTCACTCTCTCGCCCGCACGCACTGTTTCGCCCGCTCGCACTCTTATCTCACACACTCTCTCGCACTCTCTCTCTCTCTCGCCATCTCTCGCCCGCTTGCGCACTCTCCCTCTCGCACTCCTCTCTCGCACTCTCTCTCTCTTGCACTCTCTCTCTCTCTCACACTCTCTCTCTCGCACTCTGTCTCTCCCTCGCACGCTGCCTCTCTCTCGCACTCTCTCTTGCGCACTCTCTCCCTGTCGCGCACTATCTCCCTCTCGCGCACTATCTCACTCTCGCGCACTATCTCCCTCTCGCGCACTATCTCCCTCTCGCGCACTATCTCCCTCTCGCGCACTATCTCCCTCTCGCGCACTATCTCCCTCTCGCGCACTATCTCCCTCTCGCGCACTCTCTATCGCGCACTCTCTATCGCGCACTATCTCTCTCGCACTCTCTCTCTCGCACTCTCTCTCTCGCACTCTCTCTCTCGCACTCTCTCTCGCACTCTCTCTCTCGCACTCTCTCTCTCGCACTCTCTCTCTCGCACTCTGTCTTTCGCTCTCTCTCTCTCGCACTTTCTCACTCTCTTGAATTCTGTCTGTCTCTCTCTCACTCCCTTGCGCTCTCTGTTTTGCACTCTCTCTCTCTCTCTCGAATTCTGTCTCTCTCTCTCGCACTCTCTCTCCCTCTCGTACTCTCTCTCAGTCGCACTGTCTCTCTCGCACTGTCTCTCTCTCGCACTCTCTCTCTCTCGCACTCTCTCCCTCTCGCACTCTCTCACTCTCTCTCCCTCTCGCATTCTCTCCCTCTCGTACTCTCTCTCTCTCGCACTCTCTCTCTCTCGCACTATCTCCCTCTCGCACTCTCTCCCTCTCGCACTCTCTCTGCCTCTCGCATTCTCTCTCTCGCGGAATCTCGCATTCTCAACCTCTCGCATTCTCTCCCTCTCACACTCTCTCCCCATCGCACTCTCTCCCCATCGCACTCTCTCTCCCTCGCACTCTCTCCCTCTCGTACTCTCTCCCTCTCGCACTCAATCTCTCTCGCACTCAATCTCTCTCGCACTCAATCTCTCTCGCACTCAATCTCTCTCGCACTCTATCTCTCTCGCACTGTATCTCTCTCGCACTCTCTCTCTCTCGCACTCTCTCTCCCTCTCGCACTCTCTCCCTCTCGCAGTCTGTCTCTTGCACTCCCTCTCTCTCTCGCACTCGCTCCCTGTCGCACTTCCTCTCGCACTCTCTACCCGTCGCACTCTCACTCTCTCGCACTCTCTCTCCCTCTTGCACGCTCTCCCACTCGCACGCTCTCACAATCTCTCTCTCTCTCGCACTCCCTCTCTCTCGCACTCTCTCTCCATCTCGCACTCTCTCCCTCTTGCACTCTCTCACTCTCGCACTCCCTCTCTCTCTCGCACTCTCTCTCCCTCTCGCACTCTCTCTCTCGCATTCTCTCTCTCGCACTCTCTCCCTCTCGCACTCTCTCCCTCTCGCACTCTCTCTCTCGCACTCTCTCTTTCTCACGCACTCTCTCTGTCTCGCACTGTCTCCCTCTCGCACTCTCTCTCCCTCTCGCACTCTCTCTCCCTCTCGCAATCTCTCTCCCTCTCGCACTCTCTCTCCCTCTCACACTCTCTCTCCCTCTCGCACTCTCTCTCCCTCTCGCACTCTCTCTCTCGCACTCTCTCTCTCTCTCGCACTCTCTCTCTCTCGCACTCTCTCTCTCTCGCACTCCAGCTCTCTCGCACTCTATCTCTCTCGCACTCTATCTCACTCGCACTCTCTCCCTCTCTCCCTCTCTCTGGCTCTCTCGCACTCTATCTCTCTTGCACTCTATCTCTCTCGCACTCTATCTCTCTCCCACTCTCTCTCTCTCACTCGATTTCTCTCACACCTTATCTCTCTCGCACTCTATCTCTCTCGCACTCTATCTCTCTCACACTCTCTGTCTCTCGCACTCTATCTCTCTCGCACTCTCTCTCTCTCGCACTCTTTCTCTCTCGCACTCTCTCTCTCTCGCACTCTCACTCGCTCGCACTCTCACTCTCGCACTCTCTCTCTCTCGCACTCTCTCTCTCGCACTCTCTCTCTCTCGCACTCTCTCTCTCGCAATCTCTCTCACACTCTCTCTCCCTCGCACTCTATCTCTCTCGCACCCTATCTCTCTCGCACTCTCTCGCACTCTCTATCTCTCACGCTCTCTCTCTCGCGCTCTCTCACTCTCGCACTATCTCTCTCTCGCACTCTCTCCCTCTCGCACACTCTCCCTCTCGCACACTCTCCCTCTCGCACACTCTCCCTCTCGCACACTCTCCTTCTCGCACACTCTCCCTCTCGCACTCTCTCTCCCTCTCGCACTCTCTCTCCCTCTCGCACTCTCTCTCCCTCTCGCACTCTCTCTCCCTCTCGCACTCTCTCTCCCTCTCGCACTCTCTCTCCCTCTCGCACTCTCTCTCCCTCTCGCACTCTCTCGCCCGCACGCACTCTCTCCCCCGCTCGCACTCTTATCGCACACTCTCTCTCTCTCGCACTCTCTCACTCTCTCGCACTCTCTCGCCCGCTTGCGCACTCTCCCTCTCGCACTCTTCTCTTGCACTCTCTCTCTCTTGCACTCTCTCTCTCTCTCACACTCTCTCTCTCTCGCGCTCTCTCTCTCACACTCTCTCGCGCTCTCTCTCGCACTCTGTCTCTCTCTCGCACTCTGTCTCTCCCTCGCACGCTGTCTCTCTCTCGCACTCTCTCTCTCGCACTCTCTCTCGCGCACTCTCTCCCTCTCACACACTCTCCCTCTCACGCACTCTCTCCCTCTCGCACTCTCTCTCCCTCTTGCACTCTCTCTCGCGCACTCTCTCCCTCTCGCACTCTCTCTCTTGCACTCTATCTCTCTCGCACTCTCTCCCTCTCGCACTCTCTCTGGCTCTCTCGCACTCTATCTCTCTCGCACTCTATCTCTCTCGCACTCTATCTCTCTCGCACTCTCTCCCTCTCGCACTCTATCTCTCTCGCACTCTATCTCTCTCGCACTCTATCTCTCTCGCACTCTATCTCTCTCGCACTCTCTCTCTCTCGCACTCTCTCTCTCTCGCACTATCTCTCTCTCGCACTCTCTCTCGCACTCTCTCTCGCACTCTCTCTCCCTCGCACTCTATCTCTCTCGCACTCTCTCTCGCACTCTCTCTCTCTCTCGCACTCTCTCTCGCACTCTCTCCCTCTCTCCCTCTCGCACTCTCACTCTCTCGCACTCTCTCTCTATCGCACTCTCTCTCTCTCTCGCACTCTCTCTCTCGCACTCTCTCTCTCTCTCGCACTCTCTCTCTCTCGCACTCTCTCTCCCTCTCGCACGCTCTCCCTCTCGCAGTCTCTCTCTCTCTCGCACTCCCTCTCTCGCACTCTCTCTCCCTGTCGCACTTCCTCTCGCACTCTCTCCCTCTCGCACTCTCACTCTCTCGCACTCTCTCTCTCTCGCACTCTCTCTCCCTCTCGCACGCTCTGCCTCTTGCACGCTCTCCCACTCGCACGCTGTCCCTCTCACAGTCTCTCTCTCGCACTCCCTCTCTCTCGCACTCTCTCTCCATCTCGCACTCTCTCCCTCTTGCACTCCCTCTCTCTCTCGCACTCTCTCTCGCACTCTCTCCCTCTCGCACTCTCTCCCTCTCGCACTCTCTCCCTCTCGCACTCTCTCTCTCTCGCACTCTCTCTCTCTCACGCACTTTCTCTCTCGCACTCTCTCTCCCTCTCGCACTCTCTCTCCCTCTCGCACTCTCTCTCCCTCTCGCACTCTCTCTCCCTCTTGCACTCTCTCTCCCTCTCGCACTCTCTCTCCCTCTTGCACTCTCTCTCCCTCTCGCACTCTCTCTCCCTCTCGCACTCTCCCTCCCTCTCGCACTCTCCCTCTCGCACTCTCCCTCTCGCACTCTCCCTCTCGCACTCTCCCTCTCGCACTCTCTCTCTCGCACTCTCTCTCTCGCACTCTCTCTCTCGCACTCTCTCTCTCTCCCTCTCGCACTCTCCCTCTCGCACTCTCTCTTTCTCTCTCTCTCACTCTCTCCCTCTCGCACTCTCTCTCGCACTCTCTCTCGCACTCTCTCTCGCACTCTCTCCCTCTCGCACTCTCTCCCTCTCGCACTCTCTCCCTCTCGCACTCTCTCCCTCTCGCACTCTCTCTCTCTCGCACTCTCTCCCTCTCGCACTCTCTCCCTCTCGCACTCTCTCCCTCTCGCACTCTCTCTCTCGCACTCTCTCTCTCTCTCGCACTCTCTCTCTCTCGCCCTTTCTCTCTCTCGCACCCTCTCTCTCTCGCACCCTCTCTCTCTCGCACTCTCTCTCTCTCGCACCCTCTCTCTCTCGCACCCTCTCTCTCTCGCACTCTCTCTCTCGCACTCTCTCTCCCTCTCGCACGCTCTCCCTCTCGCAGTCTCTCTCTCTCTCGCACTCCCTCTCTCTCGCACTCACTCTCCATCTCGCACTCTCTCCCTCTTGCACTCTCTCCCTCTCGCACTCCCTCTCTTTCTCGCACTCTCTCTCCCTCTCGCATTCTCTCTCTCTCTCGCACTCTCTCTCTCGCACTCTCTCCCTCTTGCACTCTCTCCCTCTCGCACTCTCTCTCTCGCACTCTCTCCCTCTCACGCACTCTCTCTCTCTCGCTCTCTGTCTCCCTCTCGCGCACTCTCTCCCTCTCGCGCACTCTCTCCCTCTCGCGCACTCTCTCCCTCTCGCACTCTCTCTCCCTCTCGCACTCTCTCTCCCTCTCGCACTCACTCTACCTCTCGCACTCTCCCTCTCGCACTCTCCCTCTCGCACTCTCTCTCTCCCTCTCGCACTCTCCCTCTCGCACTCTCTCTGTCGCACTCTCTCTCTCTCGCACTCTATCTCTCTCGCACTCTCTCCCTCTCGCACTCTCTCTGGCTCTCTCGCACTCTATCTCTCTCGCACTCTATCTCTCTCGCACTCTATCTCTCTCGCACTCTATCTCTCTCGCACTCTCACCCTCTCGCACTCTATCTCTCTCGCACTCTCTCTCTCTCGCACTCTCTCTCTCTCGCACTCTCTCTCGCACTCTCTCTCGCACTCTCTCTCCCTCGCACTCTATCTCTCTCGCACTCTCTCTCGCACTCTCTCCCTCTCGCACACTCTCCCTCTCGCACACTCTCCCTCTCGCACACTCTCTCCCTCTCGCACTCTCTCTCCCTCTCGCACTCTCTCTCCCTCTCGCACTCTCTCTCCCTCTCGCACTCTCTCTCCCTCTCGCACTCTCTCTCCCTCTCGCACTCTCTCTCCCTCTCGCACTCTCTCTCCCTCTCGCACTCTCTCTCCCTCTCGCACTCTCTCTCCCTCTCGCACTCACTCTCCCTCTCTCACTCTCTCGCCCGCACGCACTGTTTCGCCCGCTCGCACTCTTATCTCACACACTCTCTCGCACTCTCTCTCTCTCTCGCCATCTCTCGCCCGCTTGCGCACTCTCCCTCTCGCACTCCTCTCTCGCACTCTCTCTCTCTTGCACTCTCTCTCTCTCTCACACTCTCTCTCTCGCACTCTGTCTCTCCCTCGCACGCTGCCTCTCTCTCGCACTCTCTCTTGCGCACTCTCTCCCTGTCGCGCACTATCTCCCTCTCGCGCACTATCTCACTCTCGCGCACTATCTCCCTCTCGCGCACTATCTCCCTCTCGCGCACTATCTCCCTCTCGCGCACTATCTCCCTCTCGCGCACTATCTCCCTCTCGCGCACTATCTCCCTCTCGCGCACTCTCTATCGCGCACTCTCTATCGCGCACTATCTCTCTCGCACTCTCTCTCTCGCACTCTCTCTCTCGCACTCTCTCTCTCGCACTCTCTCTCTCGCACTCTCTCTCTCGCACTCTCTCTCTCGCACTCTCTCTCTCGCACTCTCTCTCTCGCACTCTGTCTTTCGCTCTCTCTCTCTCGCACTTTCTCACTCTCTTGAATTCTGTCTGTCTCTCTCTCACTCCCTTGCGCTCTCTGTTTTGCACTCTCTCTCTCTCTCTCGAATTCTGTCTCTCTCTCTCGCACTCTCTCTCCCTCTCGTACTCTCTCTCAGTCGCACTGTCTCTCTCGCACTGTCTCTCTCTCGCACTCTCTCTCTCTCGCACTCTCTCCCTCTCGCACTCTCTCACTCTCTCTCCCTCTCGCATTCTCTCCCTCTCGTACTCTCTCTCTCTCGCACTCTCTCTCTCTCGCACTATCTCCCTCTCGCACTCTCTCCCTCTCGCACTCTCTCTGCCTCTCGCATTCTCTCTCTCGCGGAATCTCGCATTCTCAACCTCTCGCATTCTCTCCCTCTCACACTCTCTCCCCATCGCACTCTCTCCCCATCGCACTCTCTCTCCCTCGCACTCTCTCCCTCTCGTACTCTCTCCCTCTCGCACTCAATCTCTCTCGCACTCAATCTCTCTCGCACTCAATCTCTCTCGCACTCAATCTCTCTCGCACTCTATCTCTCTCGCACTGTATCTCTCTCGCACTCTCTCTCTCTCGCACTCTCTCTCCCTCTCGCACTCTCTCCCTCTCGCAGTCTGTCTCTTGCACTCCCTCTCTCTCTCGCACTCGCTCCCTGTCGCACTTCCTCTCGCACTCTCTACCCGTCGCACTCTCACTCTCTCGCACTCTCTCTCCCTCTTGCACGCTCTCCCACTCGCACGCTCTCACAATCTCTCTCTCTCTCGCACTCCCTCTCTCTCGCACTCTCTCTCCATCTCGCACTCTCTCCCTCTTGCACTCTCTCACTCTCGCACTCCCTCTCTCTCTCGCACTCTCTCTCCCTCTCGCACTCTCTCTCTCGCATTCTCTCTCTCGCACTCTCTCCCTCTCGCACTCTCTCCCTCTCGCACTCTCTCTCTCGCACTCTCTCTTTCTCACGCACTCTCTCTGTCTCGCACTGTCTCCCTCTCGCACTCTCTCTCCCTCTCGCACTCTCTCTCCCTCTCGCAATCTCTCTCCCTCTCGCACTCTCTCTCCCTCTCACACTCTCTCTCCCTCTCGCACTCTCTCTCCCTCTCGCACTCTCTCTCTCGCACTCTCTCTCTCTCTCGCACTCTCTCTCTCTCGCACTCTCTCTCTCTCGCACTCCAGCTCTCTCGCACTCTATCTCTCTCGCACTCTATCTCACTCGCACTCTCTCCCTCTCTCCCTCTCTCTGGCTCTCTCGCACTCTATCTCTCTTGCACTCTATCTCTCTCGCACTCTATCTCTCTCCCACTCTCTCTCTCTCACTCGATTTCTCTCACACCTTATCTCTCTCGCACTCTATCTCTCTCGCACTCTATCTCTCTCACACTCTCTGTCTCTCGCACTCTATCTCTCTCGCACTCTCTCTCTCTCGCACTCTTTCTCTCTCGCACTCTCTCTCTCTCGCACTCTCACTCGCTCGCACTCTCACTCTCTCTCTCTCGCACTCTCTCTCTCTCGCACTCTCTCTCTCGCACTCTCTCTCTCTCGCACTCTCTCTCTCGCAATCTCTCTCACACTCTCTCTCCCTCGCACTCTATCTCTCTCGCACCCTATCTCTCTCGCACTCTCTCGCACTCTCTATCTCTCACGCTCTCTCTCTCGCGCTCTCTCACTCTCGCACTATCTCTCTCTCGCACTCTCTCCCTCTCGCACACTCTCCCTCTCGCACACTCTCCCTCTCGCACACTCTCCCTCTCGCACACTCTCCCTCTCGCACACTCTCCTTCTCGCACACTCTCCCTCTCGCACTCTCTCTCCCTCTCGCACTCTCTCTCCCTCTCGCACTCTCTCTCCCTCTCGCACTCTCTCTCCCTCTCGCACTCTCTCTCCCTCTCGCACTCTCTCTCCCTCTCGCACTCTCTCTCCCTCTCGCACTCTCTCTCCCTCTCGCACTCTCTCGCCCGCACGCACTCTCTCCCCCGCTCGCACTCTTATCGCACACTCTCTCTCTCTCGCACTCTCTCACTCTCTCGCACTCTCTCGCCCGCTTGCGCACTCTCCCTCTCGCACTCTTCTCTTGCACTCTCTCTCTCTTGCACTCTCTCTCTCTCTCACACTCTCTCTCTCTCGCGCTCTCTCTCTCACACTCTCTCGCGCTCTCTCTCGCACTCTGTCTCTCTCTCGCACTCTGTCTCTCCCTCGCACGCTGTCTCTCTCTCGCACTCTCTCTCTCGCACTCTCTCTCGCGCACTCTCTCCCTCTCACACACTCTCCCTCTCACGCACTCTCTCCCTCTCGCACTCTCTCTCCCTCTTGCACTCTCTCTCGCGCACTCTCTCCCTCTCGCACTCTCTCTCTTGCACTCTCTCTCTCGCACTCTCCCTCTTTCGCACTCTCTCTCTCTCGCACTCTGTCTCTCTCGCACTCTCTCGCACTCTCTCTCTCTCGCACTCTTTCTCTCTCGCAATCTCTCTCTCTCGCACTCTCACTCTCTTGCACTCTCTCTCTCTCGCACTCTCTCTCGCACTCTCTCTCTCTCGCTCTCTCTCTCGCACTCTCTCTCTCTCGCGCTCTCTCTCTCTCGCAATCTCTCTCCCTCTCGCACTCCCTCTCCCTCTCGCACTCTCTCTCCCTCTCGCACCCTCTCTCCCTCTCGCACTCTCTCTCCCTCTCGCACTCCCTCTACCTCTCGCACTCTCTCTCCATCTCGCTCTCTCTCTCCCTCTCTCACTCTCTCGCCCGCATGCACTCTCTCGCCCGCTCGCACTCTTATCTCACACTCTCTCTCGCACTCTCTCTCTCGCACTCTCTCGCCCGCTTGCGCACTCTCCCTCTCGCACTCTTCTCTCGCACTCTCTCTCTCTTGCGTCTCTCTCTCTCTCTCACACTCTCTCTCTCTCTCACACTCTCTCTCTCTCGCACTCTGTCTCTCTCTTGCACGCTGCCTCTCTCTCGCACTCTGTCTCGCACACTCTCTCCCTCTCACACTCTCTCCCTCTCGCGCACTATATCCCTCTCACACACACTCTCTCTCGCACTCTCTCTCTCACACTCTCTCTCTCGCACTCTCTCTCTCTCGCACTCTCTCTCTCGCACTCTCTCTCTCGCACTCTCTCTCTCGCACTCTCTCTCTCGCACTCTCTCTCTCGCACTCTCTCTCTTGCACTCTCTCTCTCGCACTCTCTCTCTCTCTCGCACTCTCTCACTCTCTTGAATTCTGTCTGTCTCTCTCTCACTCCCTTGCGCTCTCTGTTTTGCACTCTCTCTCTCGCATTCTGTCTCTCTCTCTCTCGCACTCTCTCTCCCTCTCGTACTCTCTCCCTCTCGCACTCTCTCTCAGTCGCACTGTCTCTCTCTCTCGCACTGTCTCTCTCTTGCACTCTCTCCCTCTCGCACTCTCTCTCTCTCGCACTCTCTCTCTCTCGCGCTCTCTCACTCTCGCACTCTCTCTCTCTCGCACTCTCTCCCTCTCGCACACTCTCCCTCTCGCACACTCTCCGTCTCGCACACTCTCCCTCTCGCACTCTCTCCCTCTCGCACTCTCTCTGCCTCTCGCATTCTCTCTCTCGCGGAATCTCGCCTTCTCTCCCCCTCGCATTCTCTCCCTCTCACACTCTCTCACCCTCTCGCACTCTCTCCCCCTCGCACTCTCTCTCCCTCGCACTCTCTCCCTCTTGTGCTCTCTCCCTCTCAATCCCTCTCGCACTCAATCTCTCTCGCACTCTATCTCTCTCGCACTGTATCTCTCTCGCACTCTCTCTCTCGCACTCTCTCTCTCTCGCACTGTATCTCTCTCGCACTCTCTCTCTCGCACTCTCTCTCTCTCGCACTCTTTCTCCCTCTCGCACGCTCTCCCTCTCGCAGTCTCTCTCTCGCACTCCCTCTCTCTCTCGCACTCTCTCTCCCTGTCGCACTTCCTCTCGCACTCTCTCCCCCTCGCACTCTCACTCTCTCGCAATCTCTCTCTCGCACTCTCTCCCTCTCGCATGCTCTCCCACTCGCACGCTCTCACAATCTCTCTCTCTCTCGCACTCCCTCTCTCTCGCACTCCCTCTCCATCTCGCACTCTCTCCCTCTTGCACTCTCTCCCTCTCGCACTCCCTCTCTCTCTCGCACTCTCTCTCCCTCTCGCACTCTCTCTCCCTCTCGCACTCTCTCCCTCTCGCACTCTCTCTCCCTCTCGCACTCTCTCTCCCTCTCGCACTCTCTCGCCCGCACGCACTCTCTCGCCCACTCGCGCTCTTATCTCACACTCTCTCTCTCTCGCACTCTCTCACTCTCTCGCACACTCTCGCCCGCTTGCGCACTCTCCCTCTCGCACTCTTCTCTTGCACTCTCTCTCTCTTGCACTCTCTCCCTCTTGCACTCTCTCTCTCTCACACTCTCTCTCTCTCGCACTCTCTCTCTCACACTCCCTCTCTCTCTCTCTCGCACTCTGTCTCTCTCTCGCACTCTGTCTCTCTCTCGCACTCTGTCTCTCCCTCGCACGCTGTCTCTCTCTCGCACTCTCTCTCTCGCACTCTCTGTCTCGCACTCTCTCTCTCGCACTCTCTCGCACTCTCTCTCTTTCGCACTTTCGCTCCCTCTCGCACTCTCTCTCGCGCACTCGCTCCCTCTCGCACTCGCTCCCTCTCGCACTCTCTCTCTCTCACACTCTCTCTCTCTCTCGCACTCTCTCTCTCTCTCGCAATCTCTCTCGCACTCTCTCTCCCTCGCACTCTCTCTCTCTCGCACTCTCTCTCTCTCGCACTCTCTCTCTCTCGCACTCTCTCTCTCTCGCACTCTCTCTCTCTCGCACTCTATCTCTCTCGCACTCTCTCTCGCACTCTCTCTCTCTCTCTCGCACTCTCACTCTCGCACTCTCTCTCTCTCACGCTCTCTCACTCTCGCACTCTCTCTCTCTCTCGCACTCTCTCCCTCTCGCACACTCTCCCTCTCGCACTCTCTCTCCCTCTCGCACTCTCTCCCCCTCTCGCACTCTCTCCCCCTCTCGCACTCTCTCTCCCTCGCGCACTCTCTCTCCCTCTCGCACTCTCTCTCTCGCACTCTCTCGCTCTCGCACTCTCCCTCTCGCACTCGCTCCCTCTCGCACTCTCTCTCTCTCGCACTCTCTCTCTCTCGCAATCTCTCTCGCACTCTCTCTCCCTCGCACTCTCTCTCCCTCGCACTCTCTCTCTCTCGCACTCTCTCTCTCGCACTCTATCTCTCTCGCACTCTATCTCTCTCGCACTCTCTCTCGCCCTCTCTCTCTCTCTCTCTCGCACTCTCACTCTCGCACTCTCTCTCTCACGCTCTCTCACTCTCGCACTCTCTCTCTCTCGCACTCTCTCCCTCTCGCACACTCTCCCTCTCGCACACTCTCCCTCTCGCACACTCTTCCTCTCGCACTCTCTCTCCCTCTCGCACTCTCTCCCCCTCTCGCACTCTCTCTCCCTCGCGCACTCTCTCTCCCTCTCGCACTCTCTCTCCCTCTCGCACTCTCTCTCCCTCTCTCACTCTCTTGCCTGCACGCACTCTCTCGCCCGCTCGCACTCTTATCTCACACTCTCTCTCTCTCGCACTGTCTCTCTCTCTCGCACTCTCTCTCTCTCGCACTCTCTCTCTCTCGCACTCTCTCTCTCTCGCACTCTCTCTCTCTCGCACTCTCTCTCTCTCGCACTCTCTCTCAGTCGCACTGTCTCTCTCTCTCGCACTCTCTCTCTCTCGCACTCTCTCTCTCTCGCACTCTCTCCCTCTCGCACTCTCTCCCTCTCGCACTCTCTCTCCCTCTTGCACTCTCTCTCTCTTGCACTCTCTACCTCTCGCACTCTCTCCCTCTCGCACTCTCTCTGCCTCTCGCATTCTCTCTCTCGCGGAATCTCGCATTCTCTCCCTCTCGCATTCTCTCCCTCTCACACTCTCTCACCCCCTCGCACTCTCTCCCCCTCGCACTCTCTCCCCCTCGCACTCTCTCTCCCTCGCACTCTCTCCCTCTCGTACCCTCTCCCTCTCAATCTCTCTCGCACTCAATCTCTCTCACACTCTATCTCTCTCGCACTGTATCTCTCTCGCACTCTCTCTCTCGCACTCTCTCTCTCTCGCACTGTATCTCTCTCGCACTCTCTCTCTCGCACTCTCTCTCTCTCTCGCACTCTCTCTCCCTCTCACACGCTCTCCCTCTTGCAGTCTCTCTCTCGCACTCCCTCTCTCTCTCGCACTCTCTCTCCCTGTGGCACTTCCTCTCGCACTCTCTGCCCCTCGCACTCTCTCTCTCTCGCACTCTCTCTCTCTCCCTCTCGCACGCTCTCCCACTCGCACGCTCTCACAATCTCTCTCTCTCGCACTCCCTCTCTCTCGCACTCTCTCTCCATCTCGCAATCTCTCCCTCTTGCACTCTCTCCCGCTCGCACTCCCTCTCTCTCTCGCACTCTCTCTCTCGCACTCTCTCTCTCCCTCTCGCACTCTCTCTCCCTCTCGCACTCTCTCTCTCTCGCACTCTCTCCCTCTCGCACTCTCTCCCTCTCGCACTCTCTCTCTCTCGCACTCTCTCACTCTCACCCACTCTCTCTCTCTCTCGCACTGTCTCCCTCTCGCGCACTCTCCCTCTCGCACTCTCTTTCCCTCTCGCACTCTCTTTCCCTCTCGCAATCTCTCTCCCTCTCGCCCTCTCTCTCCCTCTCACACTCTCTCGCCCTCTCGCACTCTCTCTTCCTCTCGCACTCTCCCTCTCGCACTCTCTCTCCCTGTCGCACTCTCTCTCTCGCACTCGCTCTCTCCCTCTCGCACTCTCTCTCTCGCACTCTCTCTCTCGCACTCTCTCTCTCTCTCGCACTCTCTCTCTCTCTCGCACTCTCTCTCTCTCGCACTCTCTCTCTCTCGCACTCTATCTCTCTCGCACTCTATCTCTCTCGCACTCTATCTCTTGCACTCTATCTCTCTCGCACTCTATCTCTCTCGCACTCGATCTCTCTCACACTTTATCTCTCTCGCACTCTATCTCTCTCGCACTCTATCTCTCTCGCACTCTCTGTCTCTCGCACTCTATCTCTCTCGCACTCTCTCCCTCTCGCACTCTCTCTCTCTCGCACTCTCTCTCTCTCGCACTCTCTCTCTCTCGCACTCTCTCTCTCTCGCACTCTCACTCTCTCACTCTCTCGCACTCTCTCTCTCTCGCACTCTCTCTCTCTCGCACTCTCTCTCTCTCGCACTCCCTCTCTCTCGCACTCTCTCTCTCTCGCACTCTCTCTCTCTCGCACTCTCTCTCTCGCACTCTCTCTCTCTCGCACTCTCTCTCTCTCGCACTCTCTCTCTCTCTCTCGCACTCCCTCTCTCTCGCACTCTCTCTCTCTCGCACTCTCTCTCACACTCTCTCTCCCTCGAACTCTATCTCTCTCGCACCCTATCTCTCTCGCACTCTCTCTCTCTCTCGCACTCTCTCTCTGTCTCGCACTCTCTCTCTCGCACTCTCTCTCTCGCACTCTCTCTCTCTCGCACACTCTCCCTCTCGAACTCTCTCCCTCTCGCACTCTCTCCCTCTCGCACACTCTCCCTCTCGCACACTCTCCCTCTCGCACTCTCTCTCCATCTCGCACTCTCTCCCTCTCGCACTCCCTCTCTCTCTCGCACTCTCTCTCCCTCTCGCACTCTCTCTCCCTCTCGCACTCTCTCTCCCTCTCGCACTCTCTCTCCCTCTCGCACTCTCTCTCCCTCTCGCACTCTCTCTCCCTCTCGCACTCTCTCTCCCTCTCGCACTCTCTCTCCCTCTCGCACTCTCTCTCCCTCTCGCACTCTCTCTCCCTCTCGCACTCTCTCTCCCTCTCGCACTCTCTCTCTCGCACTCTCTCTCTCGCACTGTCTCTCTCGCACTCTCTCTCTCTCTCGTACTCTCTCTCTCTCGCATTCTATCTCTCTCGCACTCTATTTCTCTCGTACTCTATCTCTCTCGCACTCTCTCCCTCTCTCCCTCTCTCTGGCTCTCTCGCACTCTATCTCTCTCGCACTCTCTCTCTCTCACTCGATCTCTCTCACACTTTATCTCTCTCGCACTCTATATCTCTCGCACTCTATATCCCTCGCACTCTATCTCTCTCGCACTCTCTGTCTCTCGCACTCTCTCTCCCTCTCGCACTCTCTCTCCAATCTCGCACTCTCTCGCCCGCACGCACTCTCTCTCCCTCTCGCACTCTCTCTCCCTCTCGCACTCTCTCGCCCGCACGCACTTTCTCGCCCGCGCGCACTCACTCGCCCGCTTGCACTCTTATCTCACACTCTCTCTCTCTCGCACTCTCTCACTCTCTCGCACTCTCTCGCCCGCTTGCGCACTCTCCCTCTTGCACTCTTCTCTTGTACTCTCTCTCTCTTGCACTCTCTCTCTCTCACACTCTCTCTCTCTCGCACTCTCTCTCTCGCACTCTCTCTCTCTCTCTCGCACTCTGTCTCTCTCTCGCACTCTGTCTCTCCCTCGCACGCTGTCTCTCTCTCGCACTCTCTATTTCGCGCAGTCTCTCCCTCTCGCGCACTCTCTCCCTCTCGCGCACTCTCTCCCTCTCGCGCACTCTCTCCCTCTCGCACTCTCTCTCCCTCTCGCACTCTCTCTCTCTCGTACTCTCTCTCTCTCACACTCTCTCGCCTGCTTGCGCACTCTCCCTCTCGCACTCTTCTCTCGCACTCTCTCTATCTTGCACTCTCTCTATCTTGCACTCTCTCTCTCTCGCACTCTGTCTCTCCCTCGCACGCTGCCTCTCTCTCGCACTCTCTCCTGCGCACTCTCTCCCTCTCACACTCTCTCCCTCTCGCGCACTATCTCCCTCTCGCGCACTCTCTCTCTCGCACTCTCTCTCTCGCACTCTCTCTCTCGCACTCTCTCTCTCGCACTCTCTCTCTCGCACTCTCTCTCTCGCACTCTGTCTTTCGCTCTCTCTCTCTCGCACTCTCTCACTCTCTTGAATTCTGGCTGCCTCTCTCTCAATCCCTTGTGTTCTTTGTTTTGCACTCTCTCTCTCGCATTCTGTCTCTCTCTCTCTCGCACTCTCTCTCCCTCTCGTACTCTCTCCCTCTCGTACTCTCTCCCTCTCGCACTCTCTCTCAGTCGCACTCTCTCTCTCGCACTCTCTCCCTCTCGCACTCTCTCCCTCTCGCACTTTCTCTCCCTCTCGCATTCTCTCCCTCTCGCACTCTCTCCCTCTCGCACTCTCTCTCTCTCGCACTCTCTCTCTCTCGCACTCTCTCCCTCTCGCACTCTCTCCCTCTCGCACTCTCTCTGCCTCTCGCATTCTCTCTCTCGCGGAATCTCGCATTCTCTCCCTCTCGCATTCTCTCCCTCTCACACTCTCTCACCCTCTCGCACTCTCTCCCCCTCGCACTCTCTCTCCCTCGCACTCTCTCTCCCTCGCACTCTCTCCCTCTCGTACTCTCTCCCTCTCAATCTCTCTCGCACTCAATCTCTCTCGCACTCCATCTCTCTCGCACTGTATCTCTCTCGCACTCTCTCTCTCGCACTCTCTCTCTCTCGCACTGTATCTCTCTCGCACTCTCTTTCTTGCACTCTCTCTCTCTCACACTCTCTCTCCCTCTTGCACGCTCTGCCTCTCGCAGTCTCTCTCTCGCACTCCCTCTCTCTCTCGCACTCTCTCTCCCTGTCGCACTTCCTCTCGCACTCTCTCCCCCTCGCACTCTCACTCTCTCGCACTCTCTCTCTCTCGCACACTCTCTCCCTCGCACTCTCTCTCCCTCTCGCACGCTCTCCCACTCGCACGCTCTCACAATCTCTCGCACTCCCTCTCTCTCGCACTCTCTCTCCATCTCGCACTCTCTCCCTCTTGCACTCTCTCCCTCTCGCACTCCCTCTCTCTCTCGCACTCTCTCTCCCTCTCGCACTCTCTCTCTCTCGCACTCTCTCTCTCGCACTCTCTCTCTCTCACGCACTCTCTCTCTCTCGCACTGTCTCCCTCTCGCGCACTCTCCCTCTCGCACTCTCTCTCCCTCTCGCAATCTCTCTCCCTCTCACACTCTCTCTCCCTCTCACACTCTCTCGCCCTCTCGCACTCTCTCTTCCTCTCGCACTCTCCCTCTCGCACTCTCTCTCCCTCTCGCACTCTCTCTCTCTCGCACTCGCTCTCTCCCTCTCGCACTCTCTCTCCCTCTCGCACTCTCTCTCCCTCTCGCACTCTCTCTCTCTCTCTCTCGCACTCTCTCTCTCGCACTCTATCTCTCTCGCACTCAATCTCTCTCGCGCTCTATATCTCTTGCACTCTATCTCTCTCGCACTCTATCTCTCTCGCCCTTTCTCCCTCTCTCTGGCTGTCTCGCACTCTATCTCTCTTGCACTCTATCTCTCTCGCACTCGATCTCTCTCACACTTTATCTCTCTCGCACTCTATCTCTCTCGCACTCTATCTCTCTCGCACTCTATCTCTCTCGCACTCTATCTCTCTCGCACTCTATCTCTCTTGCACTCTCTCTCTCTTGCACTCTCTACCTCTCGCACTCTCTCCCTCTCGCACTCTCTCTGCCTCTCGCATTCTCTCTCTCGCGGAATCTCGCATTCTCTCCCTCTCGCATTCTCTCCCTCTCACACTCTCTCACCCCCTCGCACTCTCTCCCCCTCGCACTCTCTCCCCCTCGCACTCTCTCTCCCTCGCACTCTCTCCCTCTCGTACCCTCTCCCTCTCAATCTCTCTCGCACTCAATCTCTCTCACACTCTATCTCTCTCGCACTGTATCTCTCTCGCACTCTCTCTCTCTCGCACTCTCCCTCTCTCGCACTGTATCTCTCTCGCACTCTCTCTCTCGCACTCTCTCTCTCTCTCGCACTCTCTCTCCCTCTCACACGCTCTCCCTCTTGCAGTCTCTCTCTCGCACTCCCTCTCTCTCTCGCACTCTCTCTCCCTGTGGCACTTCCTCTCGCACTCTCTGCCCCTCGCACTCTCTCTCTCTCGCACTCTCTCTCTCTCCCTCTCGCACTCTCTCTCCCTCTCACACGCTCTCCCTCTTGCAGTCTCTCTCTCGCACTCCCTCTCTCTCTCGCACTCTCTCTCCCTGTGGCACTTCCTCTCGCACTCTCTGCCCCTCGCACTCTCTCTCTCTCGCACTCTCTCTCTCTCCCTCTCGCACGCTCTCCCACTCGCACGCTCTCACAATCTCTCTCTCTCGCACTCCCTCTCTCTCGCACTCTCTCTCCATCTCGCAATCTCTCCCTCTTGCACTCTCTCCCGCTCGCACTCCCTCTCTCTCTCGCACTCTCTCTCTCTCTCGCACTCTCTCTCTCGCACTCTCTCTCCCTCTCGCACTCTCTCTCTCTCGCACTCTCTCCCTCTCGCACTCTCTCCCTCTCGCACTCTCTCTCTCTCGCACTCTCTCACTCTCACCCACTCTCTCTCTCTCTCGCACTGTCTCCCTCTCGCGCACTCTCCCTCTCGCACTCTCTTTCCCTCTCGCACTCTCTTTCCCTCTCGCAATCTCTCTCCCTCTCGCCCTCTCTCTCCCTCTCACACTCTCTCGCCCTCTCGCACTCTCTCTCCCTGTCGCACTCTCTCTCTCGCACTCGCTCTCTCCCTCTCGCACTCTCTCTCTCGCACTCTCTCTCTCGCACTCTCTCTCTCTCTCGCACTCTCTCTCTCTCTCGCACTCTCTCTCTCTCGCACTCTCTCTCTCTCGCACTCTATCTCTCTCGCACTCTATCTCTCTCGCACTCTATCTCTCTCGCACTCTATCTCTCTTGCACTCTATCTCTCTCGCACTCTATCTCTCTCGCACTCGATCTCTCTCACACTTTATCTCTCTCGCACTCTATCTCTCTCGCACTCTATCTCTCTCGCACTCTCTCCCTCTCGCACTCTCTCTCTCTCGCACTCTCTCTCTCTCGCACTCTCTCTCTCTCGCACTCTCTCTCTCTCGCACTCTCACTCTCTCGCACTCTCTCTCTCTCGCACTCTCTCTCTCTCGCACTCTCTCTCTCTCGCACTCTCTCTCTCTCGCACTCTCTCTCTCTCGCACTCTCTCTCTCTCGCACTCTCTCTCTCGCACTCTCTCTCTCTCGCACTCTCTCTCTCTCGCACTCTCTCTCTCTCTCTCGCACTCCCTCTCTCTCGCACTCTCTCTCTCTCGCACTCTCTCTCACACTCTCTCTCCCTCGAACTCTATCTCTCTCGCACCCTATCTCTCTCGCACTCTCTCTCTCTCTCGCACTCTCTCTCTGTCTCGCACTCTCTCTCTCGCACTCTCTCTCTCGCACTCTCTCTCTCTCGCACACTCTCCCTCTCGAACTCTCTCCCTCTCGCACTCTCTCCCTCTCGCACTCTCTCCCTCTCGCACACTCTCCCTCTCGCACACTCTCCCTCTCGCACACTCTCCCTCTTGCACTCTCTCTCCCTCTCGCACTCTCTCTCCATCTCGCACTCTCTCCCTCTCGCACTCCCTCTCTCTCTCGCACTCTCTCTCCCTCTCGCACTCTCTCTCCCTCTCGCACTCTCTCTCCCTCTCGCACTCTCTCTCCCTCTCGCACTCTCTCTCCCTCTCGCACTCTCTCTCCCTCTCGCACTCTCTCTCCCTCTCGCACTCTCTCTCCCTCTCGCACTCTCTCTCCCTCTCGCACTCTCTCTCCCTCTCGCACTCTCTCTCCCTCTCGCACTCTCTCTCCCTCTCGCACTCTCTCTCTCGCACTCTCTCTCTCGCACTGTCTCTCTCGCACTCTCTCTCTCTCTCGTACTCTCTCTCTCTCGCATTCTATCTCTCTCGCACTCTATTTCTCTCGTACTCTATCTCTCTCGCACTCTCTCCCTCTCTCCCTCTCTCTGGCTCTCTCGCACTCTATCTCTCTCGCACTCTCTCTCTCTCACTCGATCTCTCTCACACTTTATCTCTCTCGCACTCTATATCTCTCGCACTCTATATCCCTCGCACTCTATCTCTCTCGCACTCTCTGTCTCTCGCACTCTCTCTCCCTCTCGCACTCTCTCTCCAATCTCGCACTCTCTCGCCCGCACGCACTCTCTCTCCCTCTCGCACTCTCTCTCCCTCTCGCACTCTCTCGCCCGCACGCACTTTCTCGCCCGCGCGCACTCACTCGCCCGCTTGCACTCTTATCTCACACTCTCTCTCTCTCGCACTCTCTCACTCTCTCGCACTCTCTCGCCCGCTTGCGCACTCTCCCTCTTGCACTCTTCTCTTGTACTCTCTCTCTCTTGCACTCTCTCTCTCTCACACTCTCTCTCTCTCGCACTCTCTCTCTCGCACTCTCTCTCTCTCTCTCTCGCACTCTGTCTCTCTCTCGCACTCTGTCTCTCCCTCGCACGCTGTCTCTCTCTCGCACTCTCTATTTCGCGCAGTCTCTCCCTCTCGCGCACTCTCTCCCTCTCGCGCACTCTCTCCCTCTCGCGCACTCTCTCCCTCTCGCACTCTCTCTCCCTCTCGCACTCTCTCTCTCTCGTACTCTCTCTCTCTCGCACTCTCTCGCCTGCTTGCGCACTCTCCCTCTCGCACTCTTCTCTCGCACTCTCTCTATCTTGCACTCTCTCTATCTTGCACTCTCTCTCTCTCGCACTCTGTCTCTCCCTCGCACGCTGCCTCTCTCTCGCACTCTCTCCTGCGCACTCTCTCCCTCTCACACTCTCTCCCTCTCGCGCACTATCTCCCTCTCGCGCACTCTCTCTCTCGCACTCTCTCTCTCGCACTCTCTCTCTCGCACTCTCTCTCTCGCACTCTCTCTCTCGCACTCTCTCTCTCGCACTCTGTCTTTCGCTCTCTCTCTCTCGCACTCTCTCACTCTCTTGAATTCTGGCTGCCTCTCTCTCAATCCCTTGTGTTCTTTGTTTTGCACTCTCTCTCTCGCATTCTGTCTCTCTCTCGCACTCTCTCTCCCTCTCGTACTCTCTCCCTCTCGTACTCTCTCCCTCTCGCACTCTCTCTCAGTCGCACTCTCTCTCTCGCACTCTCTCCCTCTCGCACTCTCTCCCTCTCGCACTTTCTCTCCCTCTCGCATTCTCTCCCTCTCGCACTCTCTCCCTCTCGCACTCTCTCCCTCTCGCACTCTCTCTCTCTCGCACTCTCTCTCTCTCGCACTCTCTCCCTCTCGCACTCTCTCCCTCTCGCACTCTCTCTGCCTCTCGCATTCTCTCTCTCGCGGAATCTCGCATTCTCTCCCTCTCGCATTCTCTCCCTCTCACACTCTCTCACCCTCTCGCACTCTCTCCCCCTCGCACTCTCTCTCCCTCGCACTCTCTCTCCCTCGCACTCTCTCTCCCTCGCACTCTCTCCCTCTCGTACTCTCTCCCTCTCAATCTCTCTCGCACTCAATCTCTCTCGCACTCCATCTCTCTCGCACTGTATCTCTCTCGCACTCTCTCTCTCGCACTCTCTCTCTCTCGCACTGTATCTCTCTCGCACTCTCTTTCTTGCACTCTCTCTCTCTCTCACACTCTCTCTCCCTCTTGCACGCTCTGCCTCTCGCAGTCTCTCTCTCGCACTCCCTCTCTCTCTCGCACTCTCTCTCCCTGTCGCACTTCCTCTCGCACTCTCTCCCCCTCGCACTCTCACTCTCTCGCACTCTCTCTCTCTCGCACACTCTCTCCCTCGCACTCTCTCTCCCTCTCGCACGCTCTCCCACTCGCACGCTCTCACAATCTCTCGCACTCCCTCTCTCTCGCACTCTCTCTCCATCTCGCACTCTCTCCCTCTTGCACTCTCTCCCTCTCGCACTCCCTCTCTCTCTCGCACTCTCTCTCCCTCTCGCACTCTCTCTCTCTCGCACTCTCTCTCTCGCACTCTCTCTCTCTCACGCACTCTCTCTCTCTCGCACTGTCTCCCTCTCGCGCACTCTCCCTCTCGCACTCTCTCTCCCTCTCGCAATCTCTCTCCCTCTCACACTCTCTCTCCCTCTCACACTCTCTCGCCCTCTCGCACTCTCTCTTCCTCTCGCACTCTCCCTCTCGCACTCTCTCTCCCTCTCGCACTCTCTCTCTCTCGCACTCGCTCTCTCCCTCTCGCACTCTCTCTCCCTCTCGCACTCTCTCTCCCTCTCGCACTCTCTCTCTCTCTCTCTCTCGCACTCTCTCTCTCGCACTCTATCTCTCTCGCACTCAATCTCTCTCGCGCTCTATATCTCTTGCACTCTATCTCTCTCGCACTCTATCTCTCTCGCCCTTTCTCCCTCTCTCTGGCTGTCTCGCACTCTATCTCTCTTGCACTCTATCTCTCTCGCACTCGATCTCTCTCACACTTTATCTCTCTCGCACTCTATCTCTCTCGCACTCTATCTCTCTCGCACTCTATCTCTCTCGCACTATATCTCTCTCGCACTCTATCTCTCTCGCACTCTATCTCTCTCGCACTCTATCTCTCTCGCACTCTATCTCTCTCGCACTCTCTGTCTCTCGCACTCTATCTCTCTCGCACTCTCTCCCTCTCGCACTCTCTCTCTCTCGCACACTCTCTCTCTCGCACTCTCTCTCTCGCACTCTCACTCTCTCGCACTCTCTCTCTCTCGCACTCTCTCTCTCTCGCACTCTCTCTCTCTCCCACTCTCTCTCTCTCGCACTCTCTCTCTCTCGCACTCTCTCTCACACTCTCTCTCCCTCGAACTCTATCTCTCTCGCACCCTATCTCTCTCGCACCCTATCTCTCTCGCACTCTCTCTGTCTCTCTCGCACTCTCTCTCTCTCGCACTCTCTCTCTCTCGCACTCTCTCTCTCTCGCACTCTCTCCCTCTCGCACACTCTCCCTCTCGCACACTCTCCCTCTCGCACACTCTCCCTCTCGCACACTCTCCCTCTCGCACTCTCTCTCCATCTCGCACTCTCTCTCGCTCTCGCACTCTCTCTCCCTCTCGCACTCTCTCGCCCGCACGCACTCTCTCGCCCGCTCGCACTCACTCGCCCGCTCGCACTCTTATCTCACACTCTCTCTCGCACTCTCTCACTCTCTCGCACTCTCTCGCCCGCTTGCGCACTCTCCCTCTCGCACTCTTCTCTTGCACTCTCTCTCTCTTGCACTCCCACTCTCTCACACTCTCTCTCTCTCGCACTCTCTCTCTCACACTCTCTCTCTCTCTCTCGCACTCAGTCTCTCTCTCGCACTCTGTCTCTCCCTCGCACGCTGTCTCTCTCTCGCACTCTCTATTTCGCGCACTCTCTCCCTCTCGCACTCTCTCTCCCTCGCGCACTCTCTCTCTCGCACTCTCTCTCTCGCACTCTCTCGCCTGCTTGCGCACTCTCCCTCTCGCACTCTTCTCTCGCACTCTCTCTATCTTGCACTCTCTCTCTCTTGCACACTCTCTCTCTCGCACTCTGTCTCTCCCTCACACGCTGCCTCTCTCTCGCACTCTCTCTCGCACACTCTCTCCCTCTCACACTCTCTCCCTCTCGCGCACTATCTCCCTCTCGCGCACTCTCTCTCTCGCACTCTCTCTCTCTCGCACTCTCTGTCTCGCACTCTCTCTCTCGCACTCTCTCTCTCGCACTCTCTCTCTCGCACTCTCTCTCTCGCACTCTCTCTCTCGCACTCTCTCTCTCGCACTCTCTCTCTCGCACTCTCTCTCTCGCACTCTCTCTCTCGCACTCTCTCTCTCGCACTCTGTCTTTCGCTCTCTCTCTCTCGCACTCTCTCACTCTCTTGAATTCTGTCTGCCTCTCTCTCACTCCCTTGTGCTCTCTGTTTTGCACTCTCTCTCTCGCATTCTGTCTCTCTCTCTCTCCCACTCTCTCTCCCTCTCGTACTCTCTCCCTCTCGCACTCTCTCTCAGTCGCACTGTCTCTCTCTCTTGCACTCTCTCTCTCTCGCACTCTCTCCCTCTCGCACTCTCTCCCTCTCGCACTCTCTCTCCCTCTCGCATTCTCTCCCTCTCGTACTCTCTCCCTCTCGCACTCTCTCCCTCTCGCACTTTCTCTCTCTCGCACTCTCTCCCTCTCGCACTCTCTCTCCCTCTCGCATTCTCTCTCTCGCGGAATCTCGCATTCTCTCCCTCTCGCATTCTCTCCCTCTCACACTCTCTCACCCTCTCGCACTCTCTCTCCCTCGCACTCTCTCTCCCTCGCACTCTCTCCCCCTCGTACTCACTCCCTCTCAATCTCTCTCGCACTCAATCTCTCTCGCACTCTATCTCTCTCGCACTGTATCTCTCTCGCACTCTCTCTCTCGCACTCTCTCTCTCTCGCACTGTATCTCTCTCGCACTCTCTTTCTTGCACTCTCTCTCTCTCACACTCTCTCTCCCTCATGTACGCTCTCCCTCTCGCAGTCTCTCTCTCGCACTCCCTCTCTCTCTCGCACTCTCTGCCCCTGTCGCACTTCCTCTCGCACTCTCTCCCCCTCGCACTCTCACTCTCTCGCACTCTCTCGCTCTCGCACTCTCTCTCCCTCGCACTCTCTCGCCCTCTCGCACGCTCTCCCACTCGCACGCTCTCACAATCTCTCTCTCGCACTCACTCTCTCTCGCACTCTCTCTCCATCTCGCACTCTCTCCCTCTTGCACTCTCTCCCTCTCGCACTCCCTCTCTCTCTCGCACTCTCTCTCCCTCTCGCACTCTCTCTCTCGCACTCTCTCTCTCTCGCACTCTCTCTCGCACTCTCTCTCTCGCACTCTCTCTCTCTCGCACTCCCTCTCTCTCGCACTCTCTCTCTCTCGCACTCTCTCTCACACTCTCTCTCCCTCGAACTCTATCTCTCTCGCACCCTATCTCTCTCGCACTCTCTCTGTCTCTCGCACTCTCTCAGTCACTCGCACTCTCTCTCTCGCACTCTCTCTCTCTTGCACTCTCTCTCTCTCGCACTCTCTCTCTCTCGCACTCTCTCCCTCTCGCACACTCTCCCTCTCGCACACTCTCCCTCTCGCACACTCTCCCTCTCGCACACTCTCCCTCTCGCACACTCTCCCTCTCGCACTCTCTCTCCCTCTCGCACTCTCTCTCCATCTCGCACTCTCTCCCTCTTGCACTCTCTCCCTCTCGCACTCCCTCTCTCTCTCGCACTCTCTCTCCCTCTCGCACTCTCTCTCCCTCTCGCACTCTCTCTCCCTCTCGCACTCTCCCTCTCGCACTCTCTCTCCCTCTCGCACTCTCTCTCTCGCACTCTCTCTCTCGCACTCTCTCTCTCCCTCTCGCACCCTCTCTCTCGCACTCTGTCTCTCGCACTCTCTCTCTCTCTCGCACTCTCTCTCTCTTGCACTCTCTCTCTCGCACTCTCTCTCTCTCGCACTCTCTCCCTCTCGCACTTTCTCTCGCACTCTCTCTCTCTCGCACTCTCTCTCTCTCGCAGTCTCACTCTCTCGCACTCTCTCTCTCTCGCACTCTCTCTCTCTCGCACTCTCTCTCTCGCACTCTCTCTCTCTCGCACTCCCTCTCTCTCGCACTCCCTCTCTCTCGCACTCTCTCTCTCTCACACTCTCTCTCTCTCTCACACTCTCTCTCTCTCGCACTCTGTCTCTCCCTCGCACGCTGCCTCTCTCTCGCACTCTGTCTCGCGCACTCTCTCCCTCTCACACTCTCTCCCTCTCGCGCACTATATCCCTCTCGCACTCTCTCTCTCGCACTCTCTCTCTCGCACTCTCTCTCTCGCACTCTCTCTCTCTCGCACTCTCTCTCTCGCACTCTCTCTCTCGCACTCTCTCTCTCGCACTCTCTCTCTCGCACTCTCTCTCTCGCACTCTCTCTCTCGCACTCTCTCTCTTGCACTCTCTCTCTCGCTCTCTCCCTCTCTCTCGCACTCTCTCACTCTCTTGAATTCTGTCTGTCTCTCTCTCACTCCCTTGCGCTCTCTGTTTTGCACTCTCTCTCTCGCATTCTGTCTCTCTCTCTCTCGCAATCTCTCTCCCTCTCGTACTCTCTCCCTCTCGCACTCTCTCTCAGTCGCACTGTCTCTCTCTCTCGCACTCTCTCCCTCTCGCACTCTCTCTCTCTCACACTCTCTCTCTCTCGCACTCTCTCCCTCTCGCACTCTCTCTCCCTCTCGCACTCTCTCGCCCGCACGCACTCTCTCGCCCGCTCGCACTCACTCGCCCGCTCGCACTCTTATCTCACACTCTCTCTCTCTCGCACTCTCTCACTCTCTCGCACTCTCTCGCCCGCTTGCGCACTCTCCCTCTCGCACTCTTCTCTTGCACTCTCTCTCTCTTGCACTCCCTCTCTCTCGCACTCTCTCTCTCACATTCTCTCTCTCTCTCTCACACTCTCTCTCTCTCTCTCGCACTCAGTCTCTCTCTCGCACTCTGTCTCTCCCTCGCACGCTGTCTCTCTCTCGCACTCTCTATTTCGCGCACTTTCTCCCTCTCACACTCTCTCCCTCTCGCGCACTCTCTCCCTCTCGCACTCTCTCTCCCTCGCGCACTCTCTCTCTCGCACTCTCTCTCTCTCGCACTCTCTCACTCTCTTGAATTCTGTCTGTCTCTCTCTCACTCCCTTGCGCTCTCTGTTTTGCACTCTCTCTCTCTCTCGCATTCTGTCTCTCTCTCTCTCGCAATCTCTCTCCCTCTCGTACTCTCTCCCTCTCGCACTCTCTCTCTCTCGCACTCTCTCTCTCTCGCGCTCTCTCATTCTCGCACTCTCTCTCTCTCGCACTCTCTCTCTCTCGCACTCTCTCCCTCTCGCACACTCTCCCTCTCGCACACTCTCCCTCTCGCACTCTCTCCCTCTCGCACTCTCTCTGCCTCTCGCATTCTCTCTCTCGCGGAATCTCGCATTCTCTCCCTCTCGCATTCTCTCCCTCTCACACTCTCTCACCCTCTCGCACTCTCTCCCCCTCACACTCTCTCTCCCTCGCACTCTCTCCCTCTTGTACTCTCTCCCTCTCAATCTCTCTCGCACTCAATCAATCTCGCACTCAATCTCTCTCGCACTCTATCTCTCTCGCACTGTATCTCTCTTGCACTCTCTCTCTCGCACTCTCTCTCTCTCGCACTCTCTCTCCCTCTCGCACGCTCTCCCTCTCGCAGTCTCTCTCTCGCACTCCCTCTCTCTCTCGCACTCTCTCTCCCTGTCGCACTTCCTCTCGCACTCTCTCCCCCTCGCACTCTCACTCTCTCGCACTCTCTCTCTCTCGTACTCTCTCTCCCTCTCGCACGCTCTCCCACTCGCACGCTCTCACAATCTCTCTCTCTCTCGCACTCCCTCTCTCTCGCACTCTCTCTCCATCTCGCACTCTCTCCCTCTCGCACTCTCTCCCTCTCGCACTCCCTCTCTCTCTCGCACTCTCTCTCCCTCTCGCACTCTCTCTCCCTCTCGCACTCTCTCTCTCTCTCGCACGCTCCCTCTCGCACTCTCTCCCTCTCGCACTCTCTCCCTCTTGCACTCTCTCTCCCTCTCGCACTCTCTCTCCCTCTCGCACTCTCTCGCCGCACGCACTCTCTCGCCCACTCGCGCTCTTATCTCACACTCTCTCTCTCTCGCACTCTCTCACTCTCTCGCACACTCTCGCCCGCTTGCGCACTCTCCCTCTCGCACTCTTCTCTTGCACTCTCTCTCTCTTGCACTCTCTCTCTCTCACACTCTCTCTCTCTCGCACTCTCTCTCTCGCACTCTCTCGCACTCTCTCTCTTTCGCACTTTCGCTCCCTCTCGCACTCTCTCTCGCGCACTCGCTCCCTCTCGCACTCGCTCCCTCTCGCACTCTCTCTCTCTCGCACTCTCTCTCTCTCACTCTCTCTCTCTCGCAATCTCTCTCGCACTCTCTCTCCCTCGCACTCTCTCTCTCTCGCACTCTCTCTCTCTCGCACTCTCTCTCTCTCGCACTCTATCTCTCTCGCACTCTATCTCTCTCGCACTCTATCTCTCTCGCACTCTCTCTCGCACTCTCTCCCTCTCTCTCGCACTCTCACTCTCGCACTCTCTCTCTCTCACGCTCTCTCACTCTCGCACTCTCTCTCTCTCGCACTCTCTCCCTCTCGCACACTCACCCTCTCGCACACTCTCCCTCTCGCACACTCTCCCTCTCGCACACTCTCCCTCTCGCACTCTCTCTCCCTCTCGCACTCTCTCCCCCTCTCGCACTCTCTCTCCCTCGCGCACTCTCTCTCCCTCTCGCACTCTCTCTCTCGCACTCTCTCTCTCTCTCGCACTCTCCCTCTCGCCCTCTCTCTCCCTCTCGCACTCTCTCTCACTCTCGCACTCTCTCCCTCTTGCACTCTCTCCCTCTCGCACTCCCTCTCTCTCTCGCACTCTCTCTCCCTCTCGCACTCTCTCTCCCTCTCGCACTCTCTCCCCCTCTCGCACTCTCTCTCCCTCGCGCACTCTCTCTCCCTCTCGCACTCTCTCTCTCGCACTCTCTCTCTCTCGCACTCTCCCTCTCGCCCGCTCCCTCCCTCTCGCCCGCTCTCTCCCTCTCGCACTCTCTCTCCCTCTCGCACTCTCTTCCTCTTGCACTCTCTCCCTCTCGCACTCCCTCTCTCTCTCGCACTCTCTCTCCCTCTCGCACTCTCTCTCCCTCTCGCACTCTCTCTCCCTCTCGCACTCTCTCTCTCGCACTCTCTCTCTCTCTCGCACTCTCTCTCTCTTGCACTCTCTCGCACTCTCTCTCTCTCGCACTCTCTCCCTCTCGCACTCTCTCTCTCTCGCACTCCCTCTCTCTCGCACTCTCTCTCTCTCGCACTCTCACTCTCTCGCACTCTCTCTCTCTCGCACTCTCTCTCTCGCACTCTCTCTCTCGCACTCTCTCTCTCTCGCACACTCTCTCTCTCGCACTCTCTCTCACTCTCGCACTCTCTCTCCATCTCGCACTCTCTCCCTCTTGCACTCTCTCCCTCTCGCACTCCCTCTCTCTCTCGCACTCTCTCTCCCTCTCGCACTCTCTCTCCCTCTCGCACTCCCTCTCTCTCTCGCACTCTCTCTCCCTCTCGCACTCTCTCTCCCTCTCGCACTCTCTCTCCCTCTCGCACTCTCTCTCTCGCACTCTCTCTCTCTCTCGCACTCTCTCTCTCTCTCGCACTCTCTCTCTCGCACTCTCTCTCTCTCGCACTCTCTCTCTCGCACTCTCTCTCTCTCGCACTCCCTCTCTCTCGCACTCTCTCTCTCTCGCACTCTCACTCTCTCGCACTCTCTCTCTCTCGCACTCTCTCTCTCTCGCACTCTCTCTCTCTCGCACTCTCTCTCTCTCGCACTCCCTCTCTCTCGCACTCCCTCTCTCTCGCACTCTCTCTCTCTCGCACTCTGTCTCTCCCTCGCACGCTGCCTCTCTCTCGCACTCTGTCTCGCGCACTCTCTCCCTCTCACACTCTCTCCCTCTCGCGCACTATATCCCTCTCGCACACTCTCTCTCTCGAACTCTCTCTCTCGCACTCTCTCTCTCTCGCACTCTCTCTCTCTCGCACTCTCTCTCTCGCACTCTCTCTCTCGCACTCTCTCTCTCGCACTCTCTCTCTCGCACTCTCTCTCTCGCACTCTCTCTCTCGCACTCTCTCTCTTGCACTCTCTCTCTTGCACTCTCTCTCTTGCTCTCTCCCTCTCTCTCGCACTCTCTCACTCTCTTGAATTCTGTCTGTCTCTCTCTCACTCCCTTGTGCTCTCTGTTTTGCACTCTCTCTCTCTCTCGCATTCTGTCTCTCTCTCTCTCGCAATCTCTCTCCCTCTCGTACTCTCTCCCTCTCGCACTCTCTCTCAGTCGCACTGTCTCTCTCTCTCGCACTCTCTCCCTCTCGCACTCTCTCTCTCTCGCACTCTCTCTCCCTCTCGCACTCTCTCCCCCTCTCGCACTCTCTCTCCCTCGCGCACTCTCTCTCCCTCTCACACTCTCTCTCTCGCACTCTCTCTCTCTCGCACTCTCCCTCTCGCCCGCTCTCTCCCTCTCGCCCGCTCTCTCCCTCTCGCACTCTCTCTCCCTCTCGCACTCTCTTCCTCTTGCACTCTCTCTCTCTCGCACTCCCTCTCTCTCTCGCACTCTCTCTCCCTCTCGCACTCTCTCTCCCTCTCGCACTCTCTCTCCCTCTCGCACTCTCTCTCTCGCACTCTCTCTCTCTCTCGCACTCTCTCTCTCTTGCACTCTCTCGCACTCTCTCTCTCTCGCACTCTCTCCCTCTCGCACTCTCTCTCTCTCGCACTCCCTCTCTCTCGCACTCTCTCTCTCTCGCACTCTCACTCTCTCGCACTCTCTCTCTCTCGCACTCTCTCTCTCTCGCACTCTCTCTCTCTCGCACTCTCTCTCTCTCGCACTCTCTCTCACTCTCGCACTCTCTCTCACTCTCGCACTCTCTCCCTCTTGCACTCTCTCCCTCTCGCACTCCCTCTCTCTCTCGCACTCTCTCTCCCTCTCGCACTCTCTCTCCCTCTCGCACTCTCTCCCCCTCTCGCACTCTCTCTCCCTCGCGCACTCTCTCTCCCTCTCGCACTCTCTCTCTCGCACTCTCTCTCTCTCGCACTCTCCCTCTCGCCCGCTCTCTCCCTCTCGCCCGCTCTCTCCCTCTCGCACTCTCTCTCCCTCTCGCACTCTCTTCCTCTTGCACTCTCTCCCTCTCGCACTCCCTCTCTCTCTCGCACTCTCTCTCCCTCTCGCACTCTCTCTCCCTCTCGCACTCTCTCTCCCTCTCGCACTCTCTCTCTCGCACTCT
>NW_027593065.1:0-39337 GCF_964213995.1 Mustelus asterias
GTATAAAAGTTGGGGGTCTGATCTGGCAGATGTATAGAACGTTGGTTCGGCCGCATTTGGAATACTGCGCCCAGTTCTGGTCGCCACACTACCAGGACGTGGAGGCTTTAGAGAGGGTGCAGAGGAGGTTTACCAGGATGTTGCCTGGTATGGAGGGGCTTAGTTATGAGGAGAGATTGGGTAAACTGGGGTTGTTCTCACTGGAAAGACGGAGGATGAGGGGAGACCTAATAGAGGTGTATAAAATTATGATAGGCATAGATAGGGTGAACGGTGGGAAGCTTTTCCCCAGGTCGGAGGTGACGTTCACGAGGGGTCATAGGTTCAAGGTGAGGTGGGGGGAGGTTTAACACGGATATCAGAAGGACGTATTTTACACAGAGGGTGGTGGGGGCCTGGAATGCGCTGCTGGGCAAGGTGGTGGAGGCGGACACACTGGGAACGTTTAAGACTTATCTAGATAGCCACATGAACGGAGTGGGAATAGAGGGATACAAAAGAATGGTCTAGTTTGGACCAGGGAACGGCGTGGGCTTGGGGGGCCGAAGGGCCTGTTCCTGTGCTGTATTGTTCTTTGTTATACGACGACGTCAGTTTTTTTTAAAACAGAGCGTGGTGGGGGCCTGGAATGCACTGACAAGCGAGGTGGTTATGTTAGGCACATTTAAGACTTACCTGGATAGGCGCGTGAGCAGACGGGGAAGAGAGGGATACAGGCGGTTGGTCTAGATAGGATAAAACTTTAAACCTTATTTATTGATCAGTGTCACAAGTTAGGCTGACATTAACGCTGCAATGAAGTTACTGTGAAAATCCCCCCCCCCCCGCCCGAGTCGCCCACACTCCTGTTCGGGGTGACACTGAGGGAGAATTTAGCACGGCCCAATGCACCCTAACCCAGCCCCGTCTTTCAGACTGTGGGAGGAAACCGGAGCACCCGGAGGAAACCCACACAGACACGGGGAGAATGTGCAGACTCCGCGCACAGACGGTGACCCCAAGGCCCCCGGGGAATCGAACCTGGCGCTGTGAGGCAGCAGTGATAACCCCACTCTCATCTCAGTTCATAAACCAAATGAAGCTGTTGGACTTTTAACCTGGTGTTGTGGGACTTCTTGCCGTGTTTACCCCAGTCCAACGCCGGCATCTCCACATCGTAAGTTCATAAAACGCCTTGGAGTTTCTGACCTGGGTTATAACAAATCATCTCTCTGTATATTTAACATATTGATATTAAAGTTAATTATCTGCCCCTCTCTCTGTATATTCTATATACAGAAATATCTCTCTGTGTACACACATTTAATACAGCGATATAAAAGTGGAGTGACTTACCTCTCTCTCTATGGGGGGACAAGGATGGGGTTGTTTATGTGAGTCTTGGGGGAAGGCTGGCGTGTGTGGACTTTTTGGGGGAATTGGGGTCAACAGGGTGTTTGAGGGATCAGGTTGGGGAGTTGGGGGAATGGGGAGTTGGGAGGGGGTTGTAAATGGGGATCAGGATAGGACTGTTATTGGGGATGATATAGGGAGTTGGGAGGGGGAGAAGCGGTGGCTGATGGTGGGGTCTCTGGGGAGGGGGAAGGGGAGTTTGGGAGGGGGGAAGGGTTGTCAATAGGGTGGTGTTTGGGGGATCAGGTTGGGCTACGGGGTTGTTGGGACAGGGTGGTTAACGGGAGTTTGGGGATGATGTGACAGTGCAGGGAGCTGGGAGGACAGAAGTGGTGGTCGAGTGGATGGAGATTGTTAATGAGATTTGGGGCTGTTATCGGGGGGCCTGGGGGATTGTTTTGGGGGAATTGGGTTGTTATTGGCAGTTTGGAGAAGGGTAAATGGGGTGGGAGTTAGGGGGTTGTTATTGGGATTTGGGGATCAGGATGGAAATGTTATTGAGGGTTTGGGATGTTTTTGGGAGTTTGGAGGAGGGTAATGGGAGTAATTGGGGGGGGGGGGGGGGGGGGGGAGTTAGGGGATTGTTATAGGGGCTCTGGACGATGTTAGGAGGAGTTTTATTGGGGGGGATTTTATTGGGGTTAGGGTTGTTTTTAGGGGGTCTGGGGATTGTTATTGAGGCTCTGGGGATGTTATGGGGGGTTTATTGGAGGGATTGGGCTGGGTGAGGGATCAGGATGGGGGCTGTTATTGGGGGACTGAGGGGGTTGTTTTGGGGGATGTTATTGAAGGGGCTTATTGGGGTTTTTGGGGGGGGGATTGGGATAGGGGAGGGAGGAGGGTGATTGGGGATCAGGATGGGGATTGTTATTGAGGGGGTTTATTGGGGGTGATTTTGGGGATGTTATTGGGGTTAGGGTTGTTTTTTTGGGGGGGGTCTGGGAATTACTGCTGAGGCTCTGGGGAAGTTATGGGGGAGGGTTAATTGGGGATCAGGACGGGGGATGTTATTGAGGGGTTTTATTGGGATTTGGGGATTGTTATTGGGGTCGGGGGATGTTATTGGGGTCTAGGGATGTTAAGAGGGGGTTTATTGGGGAGCAGGATGGGGGATGTTACTGAGGGGTTTTATTGGGATTTGGGGGATGTTATTGGGGTCTGGGGATGTTAAGAGGGGGTTTATTGGGGGATCAGGACGGGGGATGTTATTGAGGGGTTTTATTGGGATTTGGGGATTGTTATTGGGGTCGGGGGATGTTATTGGGGTCTGGGGATGTTAAGAGGGGGTTTATTGGGGGATCAGGACGGGGGATGTTATTGAGGGGTTTTATTGGGATTTGGGGGATGTTATTGGGGTCTGGGGATGTTAAGAGGGGGTTTATTGGGGGATCAGGACGGGGGATGTTATTGAGGGGTTTTATTGGGATTTGGGGGATGTTATTGGGGTCTGGGGATGTTAAGAGGGGGTTTATTGGGGGATCAGGACGGGGGATGTTATTGAGGGGTTTTATTGGGATTTGGGGGATGTTATTGGGGTCTGGGGATGTTAAGAGGGGAGGGTGGTTGGGAGAAGGGATGGGGATTGTTATTGGGGATTTGGGGGATGTGATTGAGGGGGTTTATTGGGGGATTTTGGAGATGTTAAGAGGGGGTAATTGGGGCTGGAGGGTAATTGGGGATTGGGGCTGGATGGGGGGGGATCAGGATGGGGATTGTTATTGGGGGGGATGTTATTGAGGGGGTTTATTGGGGTTGGTTTGGGGGGGTGATTTTGAGGGGGGTAATTTGGGGGGGGGAGTTAGGGGATTGGGGCTGGATGGGGGGAGGGTGATGGGGGGGATCAGGATGGGGGTTATTGAGGCTCTGGGGGATGTGGGGAGGGGGGGATTGGGGGATGTGGATGATCTCTGTCTCCCTCTGTCGCAGCTCCTCTCTCTGGGTCTCTCTCTGGGTCTCTCTCTGGGTCTCTGGGCTCCTCTCTCGGTCTCTCGGTCTTTCCTCCGAATCCGGATCCAAATGGCGGCGCCGGAGACAAAAAAAAAACCCCAGCAGCCCAGATGGAACCTGACCCTGATCTTCACCCACTGCGGCTGCGCACTCACGGCTCTCCCCGCCCCCCTCCCTCACTGCGCCGCCGCAGTCCCGGCTCCCCCCTCACTGCGCCGCCGCAGTCCCGGCTCCCCCCTCACTGCGCCGCCGCAGTCCCGGCTCCCCCCTCACCGCGGCGGTCGCATGTCGTCACTTCTCTCCCCCCCCCCGCCCCCAGCCGTCACAGAGCCTGACCGGAAGGCAAGGCCGCGCCGCGCCGGAAGTGTGGCTGCGCGCTCAAGGCTTGGGCGCCGCCTTCACTGCGGCGGCGCACTCACGGTGTCGTCTCACTGCGGCTGCGCACTCGCGGCGCCCGCCTCGCTGCGGCTGCGCACTCCCGGTTCCCAGTCTCTCTCTCTCTGTCCGGCAGCGCCATGTCCGCTCTCTCCTCTCCATCGTCCCCAAACTGCTGCAGCCCCCTCTCCTCCTCCTCCCCCCCCTCCTTTCCTTTCTGCTCCTCACCTTTCCTCCACCCCACCCGCGGCTACGAACCGGCCGCTCCCTGTTCCCTCCTTCCATGTGTCCCCGGCCGCCATCGTTCCGGCGGGAAGCCGGGGCGCGGCCGCCATCTTGTTGCGGGGCGCGTCCCGAAGGCGGGCCGCGCATGTGCGAAGGCTCGCCCGCCATCTTTGTCGGGGGCAACGGTAAGCAGTGCGCGTGCTCGGGACTTGGCCGGCTGGCTGCCAGGCTGACTGCGCATGCTCGTCTGGGAGATCGACCGACCTGGGCGCCAACTTTGGGACACTAAGGGACAATTTAGCATGGCCAATCCACCCTAACCTACACATCTTTGGGACACTAAGGGACAATTTAGCATGGCCAATCCACCCTAACCTACACATCTTTGGACACTAAGGGACAATTTAGCATGGCCAATCCACCCTAACCTACACATCTTTGGACACTAAGGGACAATTTAGCATGGCCAATCCACCCTAACCTACACATCTTTGGGACACTAAGGGGCAATTTAGCATGGCCAATCCACCCTAACCCGCACATCTTTGGGACACTAAGGGGCAATTTAGCATGGCCAATCCCCCTAACCTACACATCTTTGGACACTAAGGGACAATTTAGCATGGCCAATCCACCCTAACCTACACATCTTTGGACACTAAGGGACAATTTAGCATGGCCAATCCACCCTAACCTACACATCTTTGGACACTAAGGGACAATTTAGCACGGCCAATCCACCCTAACCTACACATCTTTGGACACTAAGGGGCAATTTAGCATGGCCAATCCACCCTAACCTACACATCTTTGGGACACTAAGGGGCAATTTAGCATGGCCAATCCACCCTAACCCGCACATCTTTGGGACACTAAGGGGCAATTTAGCATGGCCAATCCCCCTAACCTACACATCTTTGGACACTAAGGGACAATTTAGCATGGCCAATCCATCCTAACCTGCACATCTTTGGACACTAAGGGGCAATTTAGCATGGCCAATCCACCCTAACCTACACATCTTTGGGACACTCAGGGGCAATTTAGCATGGCCAATCCACCCTAACCCACACATCTTTGGACACTAAGGGACAATTTAGCATGGCCAATCCATCCTAACCTACACATCTTTGGGACACTAAGGGGCAATTTAGCATGGCCAATCCCCCTAACCTACACATCTTTGGACACTAAGGGACAATTTAGCATGGCCAATCCATCCTAACCTGCACATCTTTGGACACTAAGGGACAATTTAGCATGGCCAATCCATCCTAACCTGCACATCTTTGGACACTAAGGGGCAATTTAGCATGGCCAATCCACCCTAACCTACACATCTTTGGGACACTCAGGGGCAATTTAGCATGGCCAATCCACCCTAACCCACACATCTTTGGACACTAAGGGACAATTTAGCATGGCCAATCCATCCTAACCTGCACATCTTTGGACACTAAGGGGCAATTTAGCATGGCCAATCCACCCTAACCTACACATCTTTGGGACACTCAGGGGCAATTTAGCATGGCCAATCCACCCTAACCCACACATCTTTGGACACTAAGGGGCAATTTAGCATGGCCAATCCACCCTAACCTACACATCTTTGGGACACTCAGGGGCAATTTAGCATGGCCAATCCACCCTAACCTACACATCTTTGGACACTAAGGGACAATTTAGCATGGCCAATCCACCCTAACCTACACATCTTTGGGACACTAATGGACAATTTAGCATGGCCAATCCACCCTAACCTGCACATCTTTGGGACACTAATGGACAATTTAGCATGGCCAATCCACCCTAACCTACACATCTTTGGACACTAAGGGACAATTTAGCATGGCCAATCCACCCTAACCTACACATCTTTGTACACTAAGGGGCAATTTAGCATGGCCAATCCACCCTAACGTACACATCTTTGGACACTAAGGGACAATTTAGCATGGCCAATCCATCCTAACCTGCACATCTTTGGACACTCAGGGGCAATTTAGCATGGCCAATCCACCCTAACCTACACATCTTTGGGACACTCAGGGGCAATTTAGCATGGCCAATCCCCCTAACCTACACATCTTTGGACACTAAGGGACAATTTAGCACGGCCAATCCACCCTAACCTACACATCTTTGGACACTAAGGGACAATTTAGCACGGCCAATCCACCCTAACCTACACATCTTTGGACACTAAGGGACAATTTAGCATGGCCAATCCACCCTAACCTACACATCTTTGGACACTAAGGGACAATTTAGCATGGCCAATCCACCCTAATCTACACATCTTTGGACACTAAGGGACAATTTAGCATGGCCAATCCACCCTAACCTGCTCATCTTTGGACACTAAGGGACAATTTAGCATGGCCAATGCACCCTAACCTACACATCTTTGGACACTAAGGGGCAATTTAGCATGGCCAATCCACCCTAACCTGCTCATCTTTGGACACTAAGGGACAATTTAGCACGGCCAATCCACCCTAACCTACACATCTTTGGACACTAAGGGACAATTTAGCACGGCCAATCCACCCTAACCTACACATCTTTGGACACTAAGGGACAATTTAGCATGGCCAATCCACCCTAACCCACACATCTTTGGACACTAAGGGACAATTTAGTATGGCCAATCCACCCTAACCTACACATCTTTGGACACTAAGGGACAATTTAGCATGGCCAATCCACCCTAACCTACACATCTTTGGACACTAAGGGACAATTTAGCATGGCCAATCCACCCTAACCTGCACATCTTAGGGTGTGGGTTAAAGAGAATCCTAAGGCGTTCTATAGGTATGTCAAGAACAGAAGGTTGGTTAGGGCAAGTTTAGGGCCAGTTATAGATGGCAGAGGGAAGTTATGTGTGGAACCGGAGGAGATTGGTGAAGCATTGAACCAATATTTCTCTTCGGTGTTCACGCAAGGGGACATGAATATAGCTGAGGAGGACACTGGGTTGCAAGGGAGTAGAATAGACAGTATTACAGTTGATAAGGAGGATGTGCAGGATATTCTGGAGGGTCTGAAAATAGATAAATCCCCTGGTCCGGATGGGATTTATCCAAGGATTCTCTGGGAGGCAAGAGAAGTGATTGCAGAGCCTCTGGCTCTGATCTTCAGGTCGTCGTTGGCCTCTGGTATAGTACCAGAAGATTGGAGGTTAGCGAATGTTGTCCCATTGTTTAAGAAGGGGAACAGAGACTTCCCCGGGAATTATAGACCGGTGAGTCTCACTTCTGTTGTCGGCAAGATGTTGGAAAAAATTATAAGGGATAGGATTTATAGTTATTTGGAGAGTAATGAATTGATAGGTGATAGTCAGCATGGTTTTGTGGCAGGTAGGTCGTGCCTTACTAACCTTATTGAGTTTTTTGAGAAAGTGACCAAGGAGGTGGATGGGGGCAAGGCAGTGGACGTGGTATATATGGATTTTAGTAAGGCGTTTGATAAGGTTCACCATGGTAGGCTTCTGCAGAAAATGCAGATGTATGGGATTGGGGGTGATCTAGGAAATTGGATCAGGAATTGGCTAGCGGATAGGAAACAGAGGGTGGTGGTTGATAGTAAATATTCATCATGGAGTGCGGTTACAAGTGGTGTACCTCAGGGATCTGTTTTGGGGCCACTGCTGTTTGTAATATTTATTAATGATCTGGATGAGGGTATAGTTGGGTGGATTAGCAAATTTGCTGATGACACCAAAGTCGGTGGTGTGGTAGACAGTGAGGAAGGGTGTCGTAGTTTGCAGGAAGACTTAGACAGGTTGCAAAGTTGGGCCGAGAGGTGGCGGATGGAGTTTAATGCGGAGAAGTGTGAGGTAATTCACTTTGGTAGGAATAACAGATGTGTTGAGTATAGGGCTAACGGGAGGACTTTGAATAGTGTGGAGGAGCAGAGGGATCTAGGTGTATGTGTGCATAGATCCCTGAAAGTTGGGAATCAAGTAGATAAGGTTGTTAAGAAGGCATATGGTGTCTTGGCGTTTATTGGTAGGGGGATTGAATTTAGGAGTCGTAGCGTTATGTTGCAACTGTACACAACTCTGGTGCGGCCGCACTTGGAGTACTGTGTGCAGTTCTGGTCCCCACATTACAGGAAGGATGTGGAGGCTTTGGAGAGGGTGCAGAGGAGGTTTACCAGGATGTTGCCTGGTATGGAGGGGAGATCCTATGAGGAGAGGCTGAGGGATTTGGGATTGTTTTCGCTGGAAAGGCGGCGGCTAAGAGGGGATCTTATTGAAACATATAAGATGATTAGAGGTTTAGATAGGGTGGATAGTGATAGCCTTTTTCCTCTGATGGAGAAATCCAGCACGAGGGGGCATGGCTTTAAATTGAGGGGGGGTAGTTATAGAACCGATGTCAGGGGTAGGTTCTTTACCCAGAGGGTGGTGAGGGATTGGAATGCCCTGCCAGCATCAGTAGTAAATGCGCCTAGTTTGGGGGCGTTTAAGAGATCCGTAGATAGGTTCATGGACGAAAAGAAATTGGTTTAGGTTGGAGGGTCACAGTTTTTTTTTAACTGGTCGGTGCAACATCGTGGGCCGAAGGGCCTGTTCTGCGCTGTAATGTTCTATGTTCTATGTTCTATCTTTGGGACACTAACGGACAATTTAGCATGGCCAATCCACCCTAACCTACACATCTTTGGACACTAAGGGACAATTTAGCACGGCCAATCCACCCTAACCCACACATCTTTGGACACTAAGGGACAATTTAGTATGGCCAATCCACCCTAACCTACACATCTTTGGACACTAAGGGACAATTTAGTATGGCCAATCCACCCTAACCTACACATCTTTGGACACTAAGGGACAATTTAGCATGGCACTTGGAACCCGAGCACTTGGAACCCGACATCTGCAATGGTGACCCCCAGATACAGGTTCATCCAGGGCTTCCGGGGTGGAGGGCATGCTCTCACTGACCTCTTGCTCAAAACAGGCGTAGAGTGCATTGAGCTCATCAGGAAGGGTTGGAGCCGGCGATTTTACTCGCCTTCATCTTGTAGCCTGTTACGTCTTGTAGACCTTGCCATAGTTGGTGGGAGTGTGTGAGGCCAACCTGGGACCCTAGCTTGGTCTGGTACTGTCTCCTGCTATAAAATCATAGAATCAGACATTAAAGAAGAAGCCCTTTGGCCCATCGAGTCTGCACCGACTCATTCGAAACACCTGAACTCCCACCTAATCCCTCTCACCAGCCCTTGGCCCGTAGCCCTGAATGTTCTGACGTGCCAAGTGCTCGTCCAGGTACTTTTTAAAGGATGTGAGGCAACCCGCCTCCCCCACCCTCCCAGGCAGCGCGTTCCAGAACCTCACCACCCTCTGGGTAAAAAAGATTTTCCTCACATCCCCCCCTAAACCTCCCACCCCCTCACCTTGAACCTCTGTCCCCCTCGTGACTGACCCTTCAACTCAGGGGAACAGCTGCTCCTTATCCACCCTGTCCGTGTCCCTCATAATCTTGAACACCGCGATCAGGTCGCCCCCTCAGTCTTCTCTGCTCCAACGTAAAACAGCCCAAGCCTTACCCCAACCTCTCTTCATAACTTAAACGCTCTGTCCCAGGCAGCACCCTGGTGAATCTCCTCTGCGCCCCCCTCTAGTGCAGCCACATCCTTCCTATAATGTGGCGACCAGAACTGCGCACAGTGCTCCAGCTGTGGCCTCACCAAAGTTAATGAATCTCCTTAGATCGTATCTGTCTTTCTCGTATAGGTCAGGGTCGCCTGACTTGAACGCCTCAGACCTGGACTTCAGCAAGCAGCGGATATCCCTGTTCATCCATGGATATAGATAGGCTGGAAATTTGGGCAAAGAAATGGCAGATGGAGTTCAAATGCGAAGTGATGCATTTTGGTAGAACTAACATACGGGGGAGCTGTACGATAAATGGCAGAACCATAAAGTGTGTAGATACGCAGAGGGACCTGGGTGTGCAAGTCCACAGATCCTTGAAGGTGACGTCACAGGTGGAGAAGGTGGTGAAGAAGGCATATGGCATGCTTGCCTTTATAGGACGGGGCATAGAGTATAAAAGTTGGAGTCTGATGTTGCAGTTGTATAGAACGTTGGTTCGGCCGCATTTGGAATACTGCGTCCAGTTCTGGTCGCCACACTACCAGAAGGACGTGGAGGCTTTAGAGAGAGTACAGAGGAGGTTTACCAGGATGTTGCCTGGTATGGAAGGGCTTAGTTATGAGGAGAGATTGGGTAAACTGGGGTTGTTCTCACTGGAAAGACGGAGAATGAGGGGAGACCTAATAGAGGTGTATAAAATTATGAAAGGTATAGATAGGGTGAACGGTGGGAAGCTTTTTCCCAGGTCGGAGGTGACGATCACGAGGGGTCACGGGCTCAAGGTGAGAGCGGCGAGGTATAACTCAGATATCAGAGGGACGTATTTTTCACAGAGGGTGGTGGGGGCCTGGAATGCGCTGCCAAGTAGGGTGGTGGAGGCGGACACACTGGGAACGTTTAAGACTTATCTAGATAGCCACATGAACGGAGTGGGAATGGAGGGATACAAAAGAATGGTCTAGTTTGGACCAGGGAGCGGCGCGGGCTTGGAGGGCCGAAGGGCCTGTTCCTGTGCTGTCCTGTTCTATGTTCTTTGTTTCCAGTTGGGGAACACACGGATTTGCTTCTTTGGCACACACACTTACTAATGAAGCCAATTTCTGTCGTGACGTACTCATTCAGGCTGGTCGCTGCGTACTTAGATACTGACTTAAATATTGTGTCAGGCGTTGGTGGGACCACACTTGGAGTATTGTGTTCAGTTTTGGTCACCTTCTTTGAGGAAGGATGTGACGACAATGGCGGAGGCTCAGAAGAGGTTCACGAGGTTGATTCCAGGTCTGAAGGGCCATTGTATGGGGAGCGGTTGAGTCGCTTGGCCTTGTACTCACTGGACTACAGAAGAATGAGGGGGGATTTGATTGAGATCTATAAAATACTCAAGGGGATTGATAAGGTAAATGTTAACCAAATAATCGCCCCTTCCAGAACAGCCTAGGACAAGAGGTCATAGTTGTAGAGTAAGAAAGGGGAGGTTTAGGACAGAGATAAAGAACAAAGAACAGTACAGCACAGGAAACAGGCCCTTCGGCCCTCCAAGCCTGTGCCGCTCCTTGGTCCAACTAGACCAATCGTTTGTATCCCTCCATTCCCAGGCTGCTCATGTGACTATCCAGGTAAGCCTTAAACGATGTCAGCGTGCCTGCCTCCACCACCCTACCCGGCAGCGCATTCCAGGCCCCCACCACCCTCTGTGTAAAAAACGTCCCTCTGATGTCAGTTATACCTCGCCCCTCTCACCTTGAGCCCGTGACCCCTCGTGATCGTCACCTCCGACCTGGGAAAAAGCTTCCCACCGTTCACCTTATCTATACCCTTCATAATCTTGTATACCTCTATTAGATCTCCCCTCATTCTCCGTCTTTCCAAGGAGAACAACCCCAGTTTACCCAATCTCTCCTCATAGCTAAGACCCTCCATAGCAGGCAACATCCTGGTAAACCTTCTCTGCACTCTCTCTAACGCCTCCACGTCCTTCTGGTAGTGCGGCGACCAGAACTGGACGCAGTACTCCAAATGTGGCCTAACCAGCGTTCTATACAGCTGCATCATCAGACTCCAGCTTTTATACTCTATACCCCGTCCTATAAAGGCAAGCATACCATATGCCTTCTTCACCACCTTCTCCACCTGTGTTGCCACCTTCAAGGATTTGTGGACTTGCACACCCAGGTCCCTCTGTGTTTCTATACTCCTGATGACTCTGCCATTTATTGTATAACTCCTCCCTACATTATTTCTTCCAAAATGCATCACTTTGCATTTATCCGGATTAAACTCCATCTGCCACCTCTCCGCCCAATTTTCCAGCCTATCTATATCCTGCTGTATTGCCCGACAATGCTCTTCGCTATCCGCAATTCCAGCCATCAGGAGGCGCTACGTCTCACACAGGGTTGTGAATCTATGGAACTCACTGCCCCAGAATGCAGTGGACGCAGACTCAATCGATGGATTCAAGAAAGAAATAGATAGCTATTTGATCAAAAGCGGGATAAAGGACTGTGGGGAAAAGGCAGGAAAGTGGAGTTAGGATGAGATGGAAATCAGCCACGATCATACAAAATGGTGGAGTGGGTGGCACAGTGGACGGCATGGTGGCACAGTGGGTTAGCGCTGCTGCCCCACAGTGCCAGAGACCCAGGTTCAATTGCCGGATGTGGGTCACTGTCTGTGCGGAGTCTGCATCTTCTCCCTGTGTTGACGTGGGTTTCCTCCGGGTGCTCCGGTTTCCTCCGAAAGATGTGTAGGTTAGGGTGGATTGGCCGTGCTAAATTGTCCCTTAGTGTCCAAAGATGTGTAGGTTAGGGTGGATTGGCCGTGCTAAATTGCCCCTTAGTGTCCAAAGATGTGTAGGTTAGGGGGATTGGCCATGCTAAATTGTCCCTTAGTGTCCAAAGATGTGTAGGTTAGGGGGATTGGCCATGCTAAATTGTCCCTTAGTGTCCAAAGATGTGCAGGTTAGGGTGGATTGGCCATGCTAAATTGCCCCTTAGTGTCCAAAGATGTGTAGGTTAGGGTGGATTGGCCATGCTAAATTGTCCCTTAGTGTCCAAAGATGTGTAGGTTAGGGTGGATTGGCCATGCTAAATTGTCCCTTAGTGTCCAAAGATGTGTAGGTTAGGGTGGATTGGGCATGCTAAATTGTCCCTTAGTGTCCAAAGATGTGCAGGTTCGGTGGATTGGGTAGCACAGTGGTTGGCACTGTTGTTTCACAGCCACCAGGGACATGGGTTTACACTGGGTGGGATATTAAAGGGTGTGGGGAGTGAGGGGGAGAGTGGGATTAGACTGGGTGGGATATTAAAGGGTGTGGGGAGTGAGGGGGGAGAGTGGGATTAGACTGGGTGGGATATTAAAGGGTGTGGGGAGTGAGGGGGAGAGTGGGATTAGACTGGGTGGGATATTAAAGGGTGCGGGGAGTGAGTTGGAGAGTGGGATTAGACTGGGTGGGATATTAAAGGGTGCGGGGAGTGAGTTGGAGAGTGGGATTAGACTGGGTGGGATATTAAAGGGTGCGGGGAGTGAGTTGGAGAGTGGGATTAGACTGGGTGGGATATTAAAGGGTGCGGGGAGTGAGTTGGAGAGTGGGATTAGACTGGGTGGGATATTAAAGGGTGCGGGGAGTGAGGGGGAGAGTGGGATTAGACTGGGTGGGATATTAAAGGGTGTGGGGAGTGAGGGGGAGAGTGGGATTAGACTGGGTGGGATATTAAAGGGTGCGGGGAGTGAGGGGGAGAGTGGGATTAGACTGGGTGGGATATTAAAGGGTGCGGGGAGTGAGGGGGAGAGTGGGATTAGACTGGGTGGGATATTAAAGGGTGCGGGGAGTGAGTTGGAGAGTGGGATTAGACTGGGTGGGATATTAAAGGGTGCGGAGAGTGAGGGGGAGAGTGGGATTAGACTGGGTGGGATATTAAATGGTGTGGGGAGTGTGTGGGATTAGACTGGGTGGGATATTAAAGGGTGAGGGGGAGAGTGGGATTAGACTGGGTGGGATATTAAAGGATGCGGGGAGTGAGTTGGAGAGTGGGATTAGACTGGGTGGGATATTAAATGGTGTGGGGAGTGAGTGGGATTAGACTGGGTGGGATATTAAAGGGTGAGGGGGAGAGTGGGATTAGACTGGGTGGGATATTAAAGGGTGTGGGGAGTGAGTGGGATTAGACTGGGTGGGATATTAAAGGGTGCGGGAGTGAGGGGGAGAGTGGGATTAGACTGGGTGGGATATTAAAGGGTGCGGGAGTGAGGGGGAGAGTGGGATTAGACTGGGTGGGATATTAAAGGGTGTGGGGGAGAGTGGGATTGGACCGGGGAGGATATTGAAGGTTGCGGGGAGTGAATGGGAGGGTTCCTGTGCGCAGGGTGAGATAGTGAGGGGCTGTGGGAGTGATACTATCTCATCACGCAGCGATTTGATCTGAAGGCTCCTTCCTTGCCCTGAGGCTGTTGTGTTCTGGATTGCGGGCTCACCTGTCAGTCCAGGAACTGCCTCTATAAGGAACGCTGTCTGGTTGTTTCCTCTCAGGCGCCTGTTCCTCTCTCGGAGCGAGTCTCTGTCACCATCACACACTGGTCCGAAGACAGGGCCATCTCGGGAAAGGCAGAGAGAGAGGGAGCGCCATCTCCAGATACCTCAGAAAAGGGGACAAAGTTTGCAGAGTGACCGCCAACATGTCCTCCGCAGGCGGACAGTCTCTCCGACGCCCCTTCTGTCTGCGTCACCTATTCTGTACCATACTGTCCATTGGTTGGACACTGGGAGGTGAGTTCAGTCGGGGCTCCAAGCTCATCGCCAGTGACCCTTCGACCTGCCCCCCTCCTCCATCCCCGTTCCCCTGAGACCCTGACCCCCTCATTGCGTGACAGATCCCTGTTCACATTCACTTCGTGTTTGCTCATCTCTATCCCCTCAGGGCAAGGTACGCGATGATGTGATCCCTTTCGTGAGATTGCTATTTGTAAATCTGTGCAAGTGGGCGGCACGGTGGGTTAGCGCTGCTGCCTCACAGCGCCAGGGACCCGGGTTCGATTCCCCGGGGCTCGGGTCACTGTCTGTGTGGAGTCTGCGCGTTCTCCCCGTGTCTGCGTGGGTTTCCTCCGGGTGCTCCGGTTTCCTCCCACAGTCCGAAAGACGTGCTGGGTTAGGGTGGATTGGGCCGTGCTAAATTCTCCCTCAGTGTCACCCGAACAGGCGCCAGAGTGTGGGCGACTAGGGGGGATTTTCACAGTAACTTCATTGCAGTGTTAATGTAAGCCTAACTTGTAACTAATAAACAAGCTAAACTTTTTGATTTGATTTATTATTGTCACGTATATCGGGATACAGTGAAAAGTATTGTTTCTTGCGCGCTGTACAGACAAAGCATACCGTTCATAGAGAAGGAAAGGAGAGGGTGCAGAATGTAGTGTTACAGTCACAGCTAGGGGTGTAGAGAAAGATCAACTTAATGCGAGGTCGGTCCATTCAAAAGTCTGACAGCAGCAGCAGGGAAGAAGCTGTTCTTGAGTCGGTCGGTGCGTGACCTCAGACTTTTGTATCTTTTTCCCCGACGGAAGAAGGTGGAAGAGAGAATGTCCGGGGTGTGTGTGGGAGGGTGGGGGTCCTTGATTATGCCGGCTGCTTTTCCCCCCCGAGGCAGCGGGAAGTGTAGACGGAGTCAATGGATGGGAGGCTGGTTTGCGTGATGGGACTGGGCTACGTTCACACACACAACCCCTTTGTAGTTCCTTGCGGTCTTGGGCAGAGCAGGAGCCCCAGACCAAGCTGTGATACATCCGGGAAGGATGCTTTCTATGGGGCATCTGTAAAAGTTGGTGAGAGTCGTAGCGGACATGCCAAATTTCCTTAGTCTCCTGAGAAAGTAGAGGCGTTGGTGGGGCTTTCTTAACTATAGTGTCGGCGTGGGGGGGACCAGGACAGGTTGTTGGTGATCTGGACACCCAGAAACTTGAAGCTCCCGACCATTTCCACTCTCTGGGTGAAGAAATTTCTCCTCACCTCAGTAATAAAAGGTTGACCCTGCCCTTATTCTCAAAACAGTGTTAACCATGTCTTGGTTTTTTTTCCAAGTGTCCCGCTGTAACAGGCATTAGACTAATAACTCCAAACCAGTATATAAACGATCTGGAAGAAGGTGTAACTGGGGTGATCAGTAAGTTTGCGGACGACACGAAAATGGCTGGACTTGCAGATAGTGAGGAACATTGTCAGAGGCTACAGAAGGATATAGATAGGCTGGAAATTTGGGCAAAGAAATGGCAGGTGGAGTTCAATCCAGATAAATGCGAAGTGATGTATTTTGGTAGAACTAACGTAGGGGGGAGCTATACGATAAACGGCAGAACCATAAAGGGTGTAGATACGCAGAGGGACCTGGGTGTGCAAGTCCACAGATCCTTGAAGGTGACGTCACAGGTGGAGAAGGTGGTGAAGAAGGCATATGGCATGCTTGCCTTTATAGGACGGGGCATAGAGTATAAAAGTTGGGGTCTGATGTTGCAGATGTATAGAACGTTGGCGAGGCCACATTTGGAATACTGCGTCCAGTTCTGGTCGCCGAACTACCAGAAGGACGTGGAGGTTTTAGAGAGAGTGCAGAGGAGGTTTACCAGGATGTTGCCTGGTATGGAAGGGCTTAGTTATGAGGAGAGATTGGGTAAACTGGGGTTGTTCTCCCTGGAAAGATGGAGGATGAGGGGAGACTTAATAGAGGTGTATAAAATTATGAAAGGCATAGATAGGGTGAACGGTGGGAAGCTTTTCCCCAGGTCGGTGGTGACGTTCACGAGGGGCCATAGGTTCAAGGTGAGGGAGGTTTAACACGGATATCAGAAGGACGTATTTTACGCAGAGGGTGGTGGGGGCCTGGAATGCGCTGCCGGGCAAGGTGGTGGAGGCGGACACACTGGGAACGTTTAAGACTTATCGAGATAGCCACATGAACGGAGTGGGAATGGAGGGATACAAAATAATGGTCCAGTTTGGACCAGGGAGTGGCGCGGGCTTGGAGGGCCGGAGGGCCTGTTCCTGTGCTGTATTGTTCTTTGTTCTCAGTAAGGGCGTCTCTCTCTCTCTCTCTGTGAACAATCCACACCTCATCCCTTCTGCAGCTGTGAGTATCGTATTAACCAGTTTAGCAGCATTTCTGTCTCGCTCGAGCAGGGCGCAGAGAGAATTTACCAAAACAACCTGTGGTAACAACACACCCGACAGGCGTGGATAATTTCCCCTCTCAATCACAGGACAGAACTTCCCCGTCATGGGAATCATAGCGGGCGCGACACGGACAAGGCAAAAGTTCCGTTGGCCTCGGCGGGATCTTCCAGTCTTGTGAAGTAAAGTAAAATTTAATTCACAAGTAAGGCTGACACTAACACTGCAATGAAGTTACTGTGAAAATCCCCGAGTCGCCCACACTCTGGCGCCTGTTCAAAGAACAAAGAAAATTCCAGCACAGGAACAGGCCCTTCGGCCCTCCTGCACCGACCATGCTACCCCCCCCCCCCCCCCCCGTCTGAACTAAAGCCCCCTACCCTTCCGGGGACCGTATCCCTCTATTCCCATCCTATTCATGTATTTGTCCAGACGCCCCTTAAAACTCACTACCGTATCCGCTTCCACTCCCTCCCCCGGCAGCGAGTTCCAGGCACCCACCACCCTCTGTGTAAAAAAACTTACCTCGTACATCTCCTTTAAACCTTGCCCCCTCGCACCTTAAACCTGTGCCCCCCCTAGTAATTGACTCTTCCACCCTGGGGGAAAAAGCTTCTGACTATCCACTCTGTCCATGCCCCTCATAATCTTGTAGACTTCTATCAGGTCTCCCCCTCAACCTCCGTCGTTCCAGTGAGAACAAACCAAGTTTCTCCAACCTCTCCTCATAGCTAATGCCCTCCAGACCAGGGCAACATCCTGGTAAATCTTTTCTGTACTCTCTCCAAAGCCTCCACATCCTTCTGGCAGTGTGGCGACCAGAATTGAACACTATATTCCAAGTGCGGCCTAACTAAGGTTCTACAAAGCTGCAATATGACTTGCCAATTTTTAAACTCAATACCCCGGCCGATGAAGGCAAGCATGCCGTATGCCTTCTTGACTACCTTCTCCACCTGCGTTGCACTTTCAGTGACCTGTGTACCTGTACACCCAGATCCCTCTGCCTATCGATACTCTTAAGGGTTCTGCCATTTGCTGTTCGGGTCAATCCACCCTAACCCAGCACGTCTTTCGGGACTGTGGGAGAAAACCGGAGCACCCGGAGGAAACCCACGCAGACACCGGGGGGAGAACGTGCAGACTCCGCACAGACAGTGACCCGAGCCCCGGGGGATCGAACCTGGGGTTTCCTGGCGCTGTGAGGCAGCAGCGCTAACCCACACTGCGCCCCCGTCTGGGGCGAGCGGGGAAGGAAAATCCCAGGCAGTGGAGGCCCCTCAACCCATCGAGTCCACACCGACTCACCTGAACTCCCACCTAATCCCATCTGCCGGCCCTTGGTCCATAGCCCTGAAGGTTATGGCTCTGCCAAGTGCTCATCCAGGTACTTGTTGATGGATGTGAGGCAACCCACCTCCACCACCCTCCCAGGCAGCGCCTTCCAGACCCTCACCACCCTCTGGGTAAAAAAGCTTCTCCTCAAATCCCCCCCCAAACCTCCCGCCCCCTCACCTTGAGCCTATGTCCCCCTCGTGACTGACCCTTCAACTCAGGGGACCAGCTGCTCCTTATCCACTCTGTCCGTGCCCCTCATAATCTTGAACACCTCGATCAGGTCGCCCCCCTCAGTCTTCTCTGCTCCAACGTAAAACAGCCCAAACCTTACCCCAACCTCTCTTCATAACTTCAACGCCCCGTCCCAGGCAGCATCCTGGTGAATCTCCTCTGCATCCGCAGAGAGGGGGTTGAGGGGGTCAACCCTCCCCCCCCCCCCTCCCCCCGCCCCCCCCCCCCCCCCCCCCCCCTCCGACTCCTTCCGATAGGGGAATGGGCTGCCCAGTGTGTGTGTGTAAATGGGGAGAGAGGTGGGTCCGAGGGTTAATTAGATCTGATTTATTATTGTCACGTGTATCGGGATACAGCGAAAAGTATTGTTTCCTGCGCGCTGTACAGACAAAGCATACCGTTCATAGAGAAGGAAAGGAGAGGGTGCAGAATGTAGTGTTACAGTCACAGCTCGGGGTGTAGAGAAAGATCAACTTAATGCGAGGTCGGTCCATTCAAAAGTCTACCAGCAGCAGCAGGGAAGAAGCTGTTCTTGAGTCGGTCGGTACGTGACCTCAGACTTTTGTATCTTTTTCCCCCGACGGAAGAAGGTGGAAGAGAGAATGTCCGGGGTGCGTTTGGGGGGGGTCCTTGATTATGCCAGCTGCTTTTCCCCCCTCCCGAGGCAGCGGGAAGTGTAGACGGAGTCAATGGATGGGAGGCTGGTTTGCGTGATGGGACTGGGTTACGTTCACACACACACAACCCTTTGTAGCTCCTTGCGGTCTTGGGCAGAGCAGGAGCCCCAGACCAAGCTGTGATACATCTGGGAAGGATGCTTTCTATGGTAAAAGTTGGTGAGAGTCGGAGCGGACATGCCGAATTTCCTTAGCCTTCTGAGAAAGTAGAGGCGTTGGTGGGGCTTTCTTAACTGTTGTGTAATGTCCCCTCAGATAGGGGAACGGGTGTGTGTGATTGTGTAGAGGTGGGTAAGAGGGGGTTAACCCCTCCCTCCCTCCGATAGGGGAATGGGTACCGGGTGTGTGTGTGTGTGAGATTGTGTAGAGGTGGATAAGAGGGGGTTAAAGGGAGAGGGTGTGAGTCGATGGGGGTACAGGTCCAGGGGCTGCGATCTCTCTCGATCAGTAACGGGGCGTCCCGCCCTCACCTCCGTCCTGTCAAACACCTGGGTTTGGTGTGAACCGGTTTGACAACATTACTCCTGTACCTCAAGCCGGCGCGCGGGAAGACAAGGGAGCGGGAGAAAAATATCACAACAACTGGGGGAGGAAAACACCAGAGAGGGAAAGGGTTAATCCCCCCCCCTCCCCTCCGATAGGGGAATGGGCTGCCCCGTGTCTGAGTGTACATGGGGAGAGAGGTGGGTGAGAGGGTTAACTTGATTTGATTTATTATTATCACGTGCTATTATCATATCTGTGGAATTCATTCCCACAGGAAGGAGTTGACGCCAAAACATTGAATGTATTCCAGAGGCGGCTGGATAGAGCGCTTGGGGGGGCGAACGGGGATCAAAGGTTATGGGGGGAAAGCAGGATTAGACTGTTGGGTTGGATGGTCAGCCCTGATGGTGATGGATGGGGGAAGCAGGCTCGAAGGGCCGAATGGCCTCCTCCTGCCCCTATCTGCTATGTCTCTGTGTGTTCTGGGATACAGTGAAAAGTATTGTTTCTTGCACGCTGTACAGACAAAGCATACCGTTCAGAGAGAAGGAAAGGAGAGGGTGCGGAATGTAGTGTTACAGTCACAGCTCGGGGTGTAGAGAAAGATCAACTTAACATAAGGTAGGTCCATTCAAATGGGCCTTGGTGAGGCCACACCCAGAGTATTGTGCGCAGTTTGGGTCTCCTTTTCTGAGGAAGGATGTTCTTGCTCTCGAGGGAGTGCAGCGAAGGTTTACCAGGCTGATTCCCGGTGGGACTGATGTATGAGGAGAGATTGACGAGGTTAGGATTGTTTTCACTGGAGTTCAGACAAATGAGGGGGGATCTCATAGAGACTTATAAAATTCTAACAGGACTGGACAGGGTAGATGCAGGGAGGGTGTTCCCGATGGTGGGGGGAGTCCAGAACCAGGGGGGGTCACAGTCTGAGGATTGGGAGGTAGACCATTTAGGACGGAGGTGGGGAGATATTTCTTCACCCGCTGAGCCTGTGGGATTCATTCCCACAGGAAGTAGTTGACGCCAAAACATTGACTGTATTCCAGAGGCGGCTGGGTGTCGCACTTGGGGGGCGAACGGGGATCAAAGGTTATGGGGGGAAAGCAGGATTAGGCTGTTGGGTTGGATGATCAGCCGTGATGGTGATGGATGGGGGAGCAGGCTCGAAGGGCCGAATGGCCTCCTCCTGCTACTATCCTCCATGTTTCTATGTGTTCTGGGATACAGTGAAAAGTATTGTTTCTCGCGCGCTGTACAGACAAAGCATACCGTTCATAGAGAAGGAAAGGAGAGGGTGCAGAATGTAGTGTCACAGTCACAGCTCGGGGTGCAGAGAAAGATCAACTTAATGCGAGGTCGGTCCATTCAAAAGTCTGACAGCAGCAGCAGGGAAGAAGCTGTTCTTGAGTCGGTCGGTACGTGACCTCAGACTTTTGTATCTTTTTCCCCCGACGGAAGAAGGTGGAAGAGAGAATGTCCGGGGTATGTGTTGGGGGGGGGGGGGGTCCTTGATTACGCCGGCTGCTTTCCCCCCCCCGAGGCAGCGGGAAGTGGAGACGGAGTCAATGGATGGGAGGCTGGTTTGCGTGATGGGACTGGGCTACGTTCACACACACACAACCCTTTGTAGTTCCTTGCGGTCTTGGGCAGAGCAGGAGCCCCAGACCAAGCTGTGATACACCAGGGAAGGATGCTTTCTATGGGGCATCTGTAAAGGTTGGTGAGAGTCGTAGCGGACATGACAAATTTCCGTAGCCTCCTGAGAAAGTAGAGGCGTTGATGGGGCTTTCTTAACTGTTGTGTAATGTCCCCTCAGATAGGGGAACGGGTACCGGGTGTGTGTGTGTGAGGGGAACGGGCTGTCCAGTGTTGCAAAGTGTCCCAACACAGAGTCACACAGTGAAGACACAGGCCCTTCAACCCATCATGTATACGCTGTCCACCAAACCCCAATCTGTGCTGATTCCGCTTACCCCAGCGTGGACCAGAGCCTCGCCAATGTATGTCGTGGATCGGGCGGTTCTCAAATGTTGTCGGAGTAACAGACCATGTCTTATACATGTGTAATTACAGCTGTGTCAAGAGCACTGAGAATCACATCGACCGGAACACAAACTCTGTACGTCGCAGAGAACCAGGACATTGAGATCGGCTGCATCTACGAGGTGGAGGCTGAAGACATCGGATCCCTGGATATTGAATGGACCATCATCAGCCCAGACACCATGCAACAGGACCGTGTTGTAAGTGATCAAACACTCCCAGGACAGGGACAGCACGGGGTTAGATACAGAGTAAAGCTCCCTCTACACTGTCCCCCCATCAAACACTCCCAGGACAGGTACAGCACGGGGTTAGATACAGAGTAAAGCTCCCTCTACACTGTCCCCATCAAACACTCCCAGGACAGGTACAGCACGGGGTTAGATACAGAGTAAAGCTCCCTCTACACTGTCCCCCATCAAACACTCCCAGGACAGGTACAGCACGGGGTTAGATACAGAGTAAAGTTCCCTCTACACTGTCCCCATCAAACACTCCCAGGACAGGTACAGCACGGGGTTAGATACAGAGTAAAGCTCCCTCTACACTGTCCCCATCAAACACTCCCAGGACAGGTACAGCACGGGGTTAGATACAGAGTAAAGCTCCCTCTACACTGTCACCCATCAAACACTCCCAGGACAGGTACAGCACGGGGTTAGATACAGAGTAAAGCTCCCTCTACACTGTCCCCATCAAACACTCCCAGGACAGGTACAGCACGGGGTTAGATACAGAGTAAAGCTCCCTCTACACTGTCCCCATCAAACACTCCCAGGACAGGTACAGCACGGGGTTAGATACAGAGTAAAGCACCCTCTACACTGTCCCCATCAAACACTCCCAGGACAGGTACAGCACGGGGTTAGATACAGAGTAAAGCACCCTCTACACTGTCCCCCCCAAACACTCCCAGGACAGGTACAGCACGGGGTTAGATACAGAGTAAAGCTCCCTCTACACTGTCCCTCCATCAAACACTCCCAGGACAGGTACAGCACGGGGTTAGATACAGAGTAAAGCTCCCTCTACACTGTCCCCCCATCAAACACTCCCAGGACAGGTACAGCACGGGGTTAGATACAGAGTAAAGCTCCCTCTACACTGTCCCCATCAAACACTCCCAGGACAGGTACAGCACGGGGTTAGATACAGAGTAAAGCTCCCTCTACACTGTCCCCCATCAAACACTCCCAGGACAGGTACAGCACGGGGTTAGATACAGAGTAAAGCTCCCTCTACACTGTCCCCATCAAACACTCCCAGGACAGGTACAGCACGGGGTTAGATACAGAGTAAAGCTCCCTCTACACTGTCCCCATCAAACACTCCCAGGACAGGTACAGCACGGGGTTAGATACAGAGTAAAGCTCCCTCTACACTGTCCCCATCAAACACTCCCAGGACAGGTACAGCACGGGGTTAGATACAGAGTAAAGCTCCCTCTACACTGTCCCCATCAAACACTCCCAGGACAGGTACAGCACGGGGTTAGATACAGAGTAAAGCTCCCTCTACACTGTCCCCATCAAACACTCCCAGGACAGGTACAGCACGGGGTTAGATACAGAGTAAAGCTCCCTCTACACTGTCCCCATCAAACACTCCCAGGACAGGTACAGCACGGGGTTAGATACAGAGTAAAGCTCCCTCTACACTGTCACCCATCAAACACTCCCAGGACAGGTACAGCACGGGGTTAGATACAGAGTAAAGCTCCCTCTACACTGTCCCCATCAAACACTCCCAGGACAGGTACAGCACGGGGTTAGATACAGAGTAAAGCTCCCTCTACACTGTCCCCATCAAACACTCCCAGGACAGGTACAGCACGGGGTTAGATACAGAGTAAAGCTCCCTCTACACTGTCCCCATCAAACACTCCCAGGACAGGTACAGCACGGGGTTAGATACAGAGTAAAGCACCCTCTACACTGTCCCCATCAAACACTCCCAGGACAGGTACAGCACGGGGTTAGATACAGAGTAAAGCACCCTCTACACTGTCCCCCCCAAACACTCCCAGGACAGGTACAGCACGGGGTTAGATACAGAGTAAAGCTCCCTCTACACTGTCCCTCCATCAAACACTCCCAGGACAGGTACAGCACGGGGTTAGATACAGAGTAAAACTCCCTCTACACTGTCCCCCCATCAAACACTCCCAGGACAGGTACAGCACGGGGTTAGATACAGAGTAAAGCTCCCTCTACACTGTCCCCATCAAACACTCCCAGGACAGGTACAGCACGGGGTTAGATACAGAGTAAAGCTCCCTCTACACTGTCCCCCCATCAAACACTCCCAGGACAGGTACAGCACGGGGTTAGATACAGAGTAAAGCTCCCTCTACACTGTCCCCATCAAACACTCCCAGGACAGGTACAGCACGGGGTTAGATACAGAGTAAAGCTCCCTCTACACTGTCCCCATCAAACACTCCCAGGACAGGTACAGCACGGGGTTAGATACAGAGTAAAGCTCCCTCTACACTGTCCCCATCAAACACTCCCAGGACAGGTACAGCACGGGGTTAGATACAGAGTAAAGCACCCTCTACACTGTCCCCATCAAACACTCCCAGGACAGGTACAGCACGGGGTTAGATACAGAGTAAAGCACCCTCTACACTGTCCCCCCCAAACACTCCCAGGACAGGTACAGCACGGGGTTAGATACAGAGTAAAGCTCCCTCTACACTGTCCCTCCATCAAACACTCCCAGGACAGGTACAGCACGGGGTTAGATACAGAGTAAAGCTCCCTCTACACTGTCCCCATCAAACACTCCCAGGACAGGTACAGCACGGGGTTAGATACAGAGTAAAGCTCCCTCTACACTGTCCCCCCATCAAACACTCCCAGGACAGGTACAGCACGGGGTTAGACACAGAGTAAAGCTCCCTCTACACTGTCCCCATCAAACACTCCCAGGACAGGTACAGCACGGGGTTAGATACAGAGTAAAGCTCCCTCTACACTGTCCCCATCAAACACTCCCAGGACAGGTACAGCACGGGGTTAGATACAGAGTAAAGCACCCTCTACACTGTCCCCCATCAAACACTCCCAGGACAGGTACAGCACGGGGTTAGATACAGAGTAAAGCACCCTCTACACTGTCCCCATCAAACACTCCCAGGACAGGTAGAGCACGGGGTTAGATACAGAGTAAAGCTCCCTCTACACTGTCCCCCATCAAACATTCCCAGGACAGGTACAGCACGGGGTTAGATACAGAGTAAAGCTCCCTCTACACTGTCCCCATCAAACACTCCCAGGACAGGTACAGCACGGCGTTAGATACAGAGTAAAGCTCCCTCCACACTTTCCCCCCCATCAAACACTCCCAGGACAGGTACAGCACGGGGTTAGATACAGAGTAAAGCTTCCTCTACACTGTCCCCATCAAACACTCCCAGGACAGGTACAGCACGGGGTTAGGTACAGAGTAAAGCTCCCTCTACACTGACCCCATCAAACACTCCCAGGACAGGTACAGCACGGGGTTAGATACAGAGTAAAGCTCCCTCTACACTGTTCCCCCATCAAACACTCCCAGGACAGGTACAGCACAGTGTGTGATACAGAGTAAAGCTCCCTCTACACTGTCCCCCATCAAACACACCCAGGACAGGTACCGCACGGGGTTAGATACAGAGTAAAGCTCCCTCTACACTGTCCCCCCATCAAACACTCCCAGGACAGGTACAGCATGGGGTTAGATACAGAGTAAAGCTCCCTCTACACTGTCCCCCATCAAACACTCCCAGGACAGGTACAGCACGGGGTTAGATACAGAGTAAAGCTCCCTCTACACTGTCCCCCCATCAAACACTCCCAGGACAGGTACGGGGACGGGGTTAGATACAGAGTAAAGCTCCCTCTACACTGTCCCCATCAAACACTCCCAGGACAGGTACAGCACGGGGTTAGATACAGAGTAAAGCTCCCTCTACACTGTCCCCATCAAACACTCCCAGGACAGGTACAGCACGGGGTTAGATACAGAGTAAAGCTCCCTCTACACTGTCCCCCCATCAAACACTCCCAGGACAGGTACAGCACGGGGTTAGATACAGAGTAAAGCTCCCTCGACACTGTCCCCCATCAAACACTCCCAGGACAGGTACAGCACGGGGTTAGATACAGAGTAAAGCTCCCTCGACACTGTCCCCCATCAAACACTCCCAGGACAGGTACAGCACGGCGTTAGGTACAGAGTAAAGCTCCCTCTACACTGTCCCCCCATCAAACACTCCCAGGACAGGTACAGCACGGGGTTAGATACAGTGTAAAGCTCCCTCTACACTGTCCCCCATCAAACACTCCCAGGACAGGTACAGCACGGGATTAGATACAGAGTAAAGCTCCCTCTACACTGTCCCCCATCAAACACTCCCAGGACAGGTACAGCACGGGGTTAGATACAGAGTAAAGCTCCCTCGACACTGTCCCCCATCAAACACTCCCAGGACAGGTACAGCACGGCGTTAGGTACAGAGTAAAGCTCCCTCTACACTGTCCCCCCATCAAACACTCCCAGGACAGGTACAGCACGGGGTTAGATACAGTGTAAAGCTCCCTCTACACTGTCCCCCATCAAACACTCCCAGGACAGGTACAGCACGGGATTAGATACAGAGTAAAGCTCCCTATACACTGTCCCCCATCAAACACTCCCAGGACAGGTACAGCACGGGGTTAGATACAGAGTAAAGCTCCCTCTACACTGTCCCACATCAAACACTCCCAGGACAGGTACAGCACGGGGTTACATACAGAGTAAAGCTCCCTCTACACTGTCCCCCATCAAACACTGCCAGGACAGGTACAGCACGGAGTTAGATACAGAGTAAAGCTCCCTCTACACTGTCCCCCATCAAACACTCCCAGGACAGGTACAGCACGGGGTTAGATACAGAGTAAAGCTCCCTCTACACTGTCCCCCATCAAACACTGCCAGGACAGGTACAGCACGGAGTTAGATACAGAGTAAAGCTCCCTCTACACTGTCCCCCATCAAACACTCCCAGGACAGGTACAGCACGGGGTTAGATACAGAGTAAAGCTCCCTCTACACTGTCCCCCATCAAACACTGCCAGGACAGGTACAGCACGGGGTTAGATACAGAGTAAAGCTCCCTCTACACTGTCCCCATCAAACACTCCCAGGACAGGTACAGCACGGGGTTAGATACAGAGTAAAGCTCCCTCTACACTGTCCCCCATCAAACACTCCCAGGACAGGTACAGCACGGGGTTAGATACAGAGTAAAGCTCCCTCTACACTGTCCCCATCAAACACTTCCAGGACAGTACAGCACGGGGTTAGATACAGAGTAAAGCTCCCTCTACACTGTCCCCCATCAAACACTCCCAGGACAGGTACAGCACGGGGTTAGATACAGAGTGAAGCTCCCTCTACACTGCCCCCATCAAACACTCCCAGGACAGGTACAGCACGGGGTTAGATACAGAGTAAAGCTCCCTCTGCACTGCCCCCCATCAAACACTCCCAGGACAGGTACAGCACGGGGTTAGATACAGAGTAAAGCTCCCTCTGCACTGTCCCCATCAAACACTCCCAGGACAGGTACAGCACGGGGTTAGAAACAGAGTAAAGCTCCCTCTACACTGTCCCCATCAAACACTCCCAGGACAGGTACGGGGACGGGGTTAGGTACAGAGTAAAGCTCCCTCTACACTGTCCCCCCATCACAGGACAGGTACGGGGACGGGGTTAGATACAGAGTAAAGCTCCCTCTACACTGTCCCCCCATCAAACACTCCCAGGACAGGTACAGCACGGGGTTAGATACAGAGTAAAGCTCCCTCTACACTGTCCCCCCCATCACAGGACAGGTACGGGGACGGGGTTAGATACAGAGTAAAGCTCCCTCTACACTGTCCCCCCATCACAGGACAGGTAACACTCCCAGGACAGGTACAGCACGGGGTTAGATACAGAGTAAAGCACCCTCTACACTGTCCCCATCAAACACTCCCAGGACAGGTAGAGCACGGGGTTAGATACAGAGTAAAGCTCCCTCTACACTGTCCCCCATCAAACACTCCCAGGACAGGTACAGCACGTGGTTAGATACAGAGTAAAGCTCCCTCTACACTGTCCCCCCCATCACAGGACAGGTACGGGGACAGGGTTAGATACAGAGTAAAGCTCCCTCTACACTGTCCCCCCATCACAGGACAGGTAACACTCCCAGGACAGGTACAGCACGGGGTTAGATACAGAGTAAAGCACCCTCTACACTGTCCCCATCAAACACTCCCAGGACAGGTAGAGCACGGGGTTAGATACAGAGTAAAGCTCCCTCTACACTGTCCCCCATCAAACACTCCCAGGACAGGGACAGCACGGGGTTAGATACAGAGTAAAGCTCCCTCTACACTGTCCCCATCAAACACTCCCAGGACAGGTACAGCACGGCGTTAGATACAGAGTAAAGCTCCCTCCACACTTTCCCCCCCATCAAACACTCCCAGGACAGGTACAGCACGGGGTTAGATACAGAGTAAAGCTTCCTCTACACTGTCCCCATCAAACACTCCCAGGACAGGTACAGCACGGGGTTAGGTACAGAGTAAAGCTCCCTCTACACTGACCCCATCAAACACTCCCAGGACAGGTACAGCACGGGGTTAGATACAGAGTAAAGCTCCCTCTACACTGTTCCCCCATCAAACACTCCCAGGACAGGTACAGCACAGTGTGTGATACAGAGTAAAGCTCCCTCTACACTGTCCCCCATCAAACACACCCAGGACAGGTACCGCACGGGGTTAGATACAGAGTAAAGCTCCCTCTACACTGTCCCCCCATCAAACACTCCCAGGACAGGTACAGCATGGGGTTAGATACAGAGTAAAGCTCCCTCTACACTGTCCCCCATCAAACACTCCCAGGACAGGTACAGCACGGGGTTAGATACAGAGTAAAGCTCCCTCTACACTGTCCCCCCATCAAACACTCCCAGGACAGGTACGGGGACGGGGTTAGATACAGAGTAAAGCTCCCTCTACACTGTCCCCATCAAACACTCCCAGGACAGGTACAGCACGGGGTTAGATACAGAGTAAAGCTCCCTCTACACTGTCCCCATCAAACACTCCCAGGACAGGTACAGCACGGGGTTAGATACAGAGTAAAGCTCCCTCTACACTGTCCCCATCAAACACTCCCAGGACAGGTACAGCACGGGGTTAGATACAGAGTAAAGCTCCCTCTACACTGTCCCCCCATCAAACACTCCCAGGACAGGTACAGCACGGGGTTAGATACAGAGTAAAGCTCCCTCGACACTGTCCCCCATCAAACACTCCCAGGACAGGTACAGCACGGGGTTAGATACAGAGTAAAGCTCCCTCGACACTGTCCCCCATCAAACACTCCCAGGACAGGTACAGCACGGCGTTAGGTACAGAGTAAAGCTCCCTCTACACTGTCCCCCCATCAAACACTCCCAGGACAGGTACAGCACGGGGTTAGATACAGTGTAAAGCTCCCTCTACACTGTCCCCCATCAAACACTCCCAGGACAGGTACAGCACGGGATTAGATACAGAGTAAAGCTCCCTCTACACTGTCCCCCATCAAACACTCCCAGGACAGGTACAGCACGGGGTTAGATACAGAGTAAAGCTCCCTCGACACTGTCCCCCATCAAACACTCCCAGGACAGGTACAGCACGGCGTTAGGTACAGAGTAAAGCTCCCTCTACACTGTCCCCCCATCAAACACTCCCAGGACAGGTACAGCACGGGGTTAGATACAGTGTAAAGCTCCCTCTACACTGTCCCCCATCAAACACTCCCAGGACAGGTACAGCACGGGATTAGATACAGAGTAAAGCTCCCTATACACTGTCCCCCATCAAACACTCCCAGGACAGGTACAGCACGGGGTTAGATACAGAGTAAAGCTCCCTCTACACTGTCCCACATCAAACACTCCCAGGACAGGTACAGCACGGGGTTACATACAGAGTAAAGCTCCCTCTACACTGTCCCCCATCAAACACTGCCAGGACAGGTACAGCACGGAGTTAGATACAGAGTAAAGCTCCCTCTACACTGTCCCACATCAAACACTCCCAGGACAGGTACAGCACGGGGTTAGATACAGAGTAAAGCTCCCTCTACACTGTCCCCCATCAAACACTCCCAGGACAGGTACAGCACGGGGTTAGATACAGAGTAAAGCTCCCTCTACACTGTCCCCCATCAAACACTGCCAGGACAGGTACAGCACGGAGTTAGATACAGAGTAAAGCTCCCTCTACACTGTCCCACATCAAACACTCCCAGGACAGGTACAGCACGGGGTTAGATACAGAGTAAAGCTCCCTCGACACTGTCCCCCATCAAACACTCCCAGGACAGGTACAGCACGGCGTTAGGTACAGAGTAAAGCTCCCTCTACACTGTCCCCCCATCAAACACTCCCAGGACAGGTACAGCACGGGGTTAGATACAGTGTAAAGCTCCCTCTACACTGTCCCCCATCAAACACTCCCAGGACAGGTACAGCACGGGATTAGATACAGAGTAAAGCTCCCTATACACTGTCCCCCATCAAACACTCCCAGGACAGGTACAGCACGGGGTTAGATACAGAGTAAAGCTCCCTCTACACTGTCCCACATCAAACACTCCCAGGACAGGTACAGCACGGGGTTACATACAGAGTAAAGCTCCCTCTACACTGTCCCCCATCAAACACTGCCAGGACAGGTACAGCACGGAGTTAGATACAGAGTAAAGCTCCCTCTACACTGTCCCCCATCAAACACTCCCAGGACAGGTACAGCACGGGGTTAGATACAGAGTAAAGCTCCCTCTACACTGTCCCCCATCAAACACTGCCAGGACAGGTACAGCACGGAGTTAGATACAGAGTAAAGCTCCCTCTACACTGTCCCCCATCAAACACTCCCAGGACAGGTACAGCACGGGGTTAGATACAGAGTAAAGCTCCCTCTACACTGTCCCCCATCAAACACTGCCAGGACAGGTACAGCACGGGGTTAGATACAGAGTAAAGCTCCCTCTACACTGTCCCCATCAAACACTCCCAGGACAGGTACAGCACGGGGTTAGATACAGAGTAAAGCTCCCTCTACACTGTCCCCCATCAAACACTCCCAGGACAGGTACAGCACGGGGTTAGATACAGAGTAAAGCTCCCTCTACACTGTCCCCATCAAACACTTCCAGGACAGTACAGCACGGGGTTAGATACAGAGTAAAGCTCCCTCTACACTGTCCCCCATCAAACACTCCCAGGACAGGTACAGCACGGGGTTAGATACAGAGTGAAGCTCCCTCTACACTGCCCCCATCAAACACTCCCAGGACAGGTACAGCACGGGGTTAGATACAGAGTAAAGCTCCCTCTGCACTGCCCCCCATCAAACACTCCCAGGACAGGTACAGCACGGGGTTAGATACAGAGTAAAGCTCCCTCTGCACTGTCCCCATCAAACACTCCCAGGACAGGTACAGCACGGGGTTAGAAACAGAGTAAAGCTCCCTCTACACTGTCCCCATCAAACACTCCCAGGACAGGTACGGGGACGGGGTTAGGTACAGAGTAAAGCTCCCTCTACACTGTCCCCCCATCACAGGACAGGTACGGGGACGGGGTTAGATACAGAGTAAAGCTCCCTCTACACTGTCCCCCCATCAAACACTCCCAGGACAGGTACAGCACGGGGTTAGATACAGAGTAAAGCTCCCTCTACACTGTCCCCCCCATCACAGGACAGGTACGGGGACGGGGTTAGATACAGAGTAAAGCTCCCTCTACACTGTCCCCCCATCACAGGACAGGTAACACTCCCAGGACAGGTACAGCACGGGGTTAGATACAGAGTAAAGCACCCTCTACACTGTCCCCATCAAACACTCCCAGGACAGGTAGAGCACGGGGTTAGATACAGAGTAAAGCTCCCTCTACACTGTCCCCCATCAAACACTCCCAGGACAGGTACAGCACGTGGTTAGATACAGAGTAAAGCTCCCTCTACACTGTCCCCCCCATCACAGGACAGGTACGGGGACAGGGTTAGATACAGAGTAAAGCTCCCTCTACACTGTCCCCCCATCACAGGACAGGTAACACTCCCAGGACAGGTACAGCACGGGGTTAGATACAGAGTAAAGCACCCTCTACACTGTCCCCATCAAACACTCCCAGGACAGGTAGAGCACGGGGTTAGATACAGAGTAAAGCTCCCTCTACACTGTCCCCCATCAAACACTCCCAGGACAGGGACAGCACGGGGTTAGATACAGAGTAAAGCTCCCTCTACACTGTCCCCATCAAACACTCCCAGGACAGGTACAGCACGGCGTTAGATACAGAGTAAAGCTCCCTCCACACTTTCCCCCCCATCAAACACTCCCAGGACAGGTACAGCACGGGGTTAGATACAGAGTAAAGCTTCCTCTACACTGTCCCCATCAAACACTCCCAGGACAGGTACAGCACGGGGTTAGGTACAGAGTAAAGCTCCCTCTACACTGACCCCATCAAACACTCCCAGGACAGGTACAGCACGGGGTTAGATACAGAGTAAAGCTCCCTCTACACTGTTCCCCCATCAAACACTCCCAGGACAGGTACAGCACAGTGTGTGATACAGAGTAAAGCTCCCTCTACACTGTCCCCCATCAAACACACCCAGGACAGGTACCGCACGGGGTTAGATACAGAGTAAAGCTCCCTCTACACTGTCCCCCCATCAAACACTCCCAGGACAGGTACAGCATGGGGTTAGATACAGAGTAAAGCTCCCTCTACACTGTCCCCCATCAAACACTCCCAGGACAGGTACAGCACGGGGTTAGATACAGAGTAAAGCTCCCTCTACACTGTCCCCCCATCAAACACTCCCAGGACAGGTACGGGGACGGGGTTAGATACAGAGTAAAGCTCCCTCTACACTGTCCCCATCAAACACTCCCAGGACAGGTACAGCACGGGGTTAGATACAGAGTAAAGCTCCCTCTACACTGTCCCCATCAAACACTCCCAGGACAGGTACAGCACGGGGTTAGATACAGAGTAAAGCTCCCTCTACACTGTCCCCATCAAACACTCCCAGGACAGGTACAGCACGGGGTTAGATACAGAGTAAAGCTCCCTCTACACTGTCCCCCCATCAAACACTCCCAGGACAGGTACAGCACGGGGTTAGATACAGAGTAAAGCTCCCTCGACACTGTCCCCCATCAAACACTCCCAGGACAGGTACAGCACGGGGTTAGATACAGAGTAAAGCTCCCTCGACACTGTCCCCCATCAAACACTCCCAGGACAGGTACAGCACGGCGTTAGGTACAGAGTAAAGCTCCCTCTACACTGTCCCCCCATCAAACACTCCCAGGACAGGTACAGCACGGGGTTAGATACAGTGTAAAGCTCCCTCTACACTGTCCCCCATCAAACACTCCCAGGACAGGTACAGCACGGGATTAGATACAGAGTAAAGCTCCCTCTACACTGTCCCCCATCAAACACTCCCAGGACAGGTACAGCACGGGGTTAGATACAGAGTAAAGCTCCCTCGACACTGTCCCCCATCAAACACTCCCAGGACAGGTACAGCACGGCGTTAGGTACAGAGTAAAGCTCCCTCTACACTGTCCCCCCATCAAACACTCCCAGGACAGGTACAGCACGGGGTTAGATACAGTGTAAAGCTCCCTCTACACTGTCCCCCATCAAACACTCCCAGGACAGGTACAGCACGGGATTAGATACAGAGTAAAGCTCCCTATACACTGTCCCCCATCAAACACTCCCAGGACAGGTACAGCACGGGGTTAGATACAGAGTAAAGCTCCCTCTACACTGTCCCACATCAAACACTCCCAGGACAGGTACAGCACGGGGTTACATACAGAGTAAAGCTCCCTCTACACTGTCCCCCATCAAACACTGCCAGGACAGGTACAGCACGGAGTTAGATACAGAGTAAAGCTCCCTCTACACTGTCCCACATCAAACACTCCCAGGACAGGTACAGCACGGGGTTAGATACAGAGTAAAGCTCCCTCTACACTGTCCCCCATCAAACACTCCCAGGACAGGTACAGCACGGGGTTAGATACAGAGTAAAGCTCCCTCTACACTGTCCCCCATCAAACACTGCCAGGACAGGTACAGCACGGAGTTAGATACAGAGTAAAGCTCCCTCTACACTGTCCCACATCAAACACTCCCAGGACAGGTACAGCACGGGGTTAGATACAGAGTAAAGCTCCCTCTACACTGTCCCCCATCAAACACTCCCAGGACAGGTACAGCACGGGGTTAGATACAGAGTAAAGCTCCCTCTACACTGTCCCCCATCAAACACTCCCAGGACAGGTACAGCACGGGGTTAGATACAGAGTAAAGCTCCCTCTACACTGTCCCACATCAAACACTCCCAGGACAGGTACAGCACGGGGTTACATACAGAGTAAAGCTCCCTCTACACTGTCCCCCATTAAACACTCCCAGGACAGGTACAGCACGGGGTTAGATACAGAGTAAAGCTCCCTCTACACTGTCCCCCCATCACAGGACAGGTACGGGGACGGGGTTAGATACAGAGTAAAGCTCCCTCAACACTGTCCCCATCAAACACTCCCAGGACAGGTACAGCACGGGGTTAGATACAGAGTAAAGCTCCCTCTACACTGTCCCCATCAAACACTCCCAGGACAGGTAGAGCACGGGGTTAGATACAGAGTAAAGCTCCCTCTACACTGTCCCCCATTAAACACTCCCAGGACAGGTAGAGCACGGGGTTAGATACAGAGTAAAGCTCCCTCTACACTGTCCCCCATCAAACGCTCCCAGGACAGGTACAGCACGGGGTTAGATACAGAGTAAAGCTCCCTCTACACTGTCCCCCCATCAAACGCTCCCAGGACAGGTACAGCACGGGGTTAGATACAGAGTAAAGCTCCCTCTACACTGTCCCCCATCAAACACTCCCAGGACAGGTACAGCACGGGGTTAGATACAGAGTAAAGCTCCCTCTACACTGTCCCCCATCAAACGCTCCCAGGACAGGTACAGCACGGGGTTAGATACAGAGTAAAGCTCCCTCTACACTGTCCCCCCCATCACAGGACAGGTACGGGGACGGGGTTAGGTACAGAGTGTCGGGGAGCTGGACGGGGACGGACTCCGTCGCTGATTTCCTTTGTCGATGTTTTTTCCCTTCCCCAGATTCTGACCTACCTCCATGACCAGCAGTTTGAATATCTGAACCCCCTATCGGGCAGGTTTGGATTCATGGAAGTGGATCCCAGTCATGGGAATGCCTCAGTGCGAATCAGAAACCTCCAGGCCAGTGACACCAACACGTTCCAGTGCAAGGTCAAGAAAGCCCCAGGTATCGACAGCCGGAAGGTCACGGTCGGAGTTCACGGTAAGAGGGCAGGCGTCCAGAACTCGGGGGTCATCGTTTGAGGATAATGGGGGTCAACCTTTTAGGACCGAGGTGAGCAGTGGGTTAGCGCTGCTGCCTCACAGCGCCAGGGGACCCGGGTTCGATTCCCGCCTTAGTTCACTGTCTGTGCGGAGTCTGCACGTTCTCCCCGTGTCTGCGTGGGTTTCCTCCGGATGCTCCGGTTTCCTCCCACTGTCTGAAAGATGTGTAGGTTAGGGTGGATTGGCCATGCTAAATTGCCCCTTAGTATCGAAAGATGTGCAGGTTCGGTGGATTGGCCATGCTAAATTGCCCCTTAGTGTCCAAAGATGTGCAGGTTAGGGGGATTGGCCATGCTAAATTGTCCCTTAGTGTCCAAAGATGTGTAGGTTAGGGTGGATTGGCCATACTAAATTGTCCCTTAGTGTCCAAAGGTGTGTAGGTTAGGTGGATTGGCCGTGCTAAATTGTCCCTTAGTGTCCAAAGATGTGTAGGTTAGGGTGGATTGGCCATGCTAAATTGTCCCTTAGTGTCCAAAGATGTGTAGGTTAGGGGGATTGGCCATGCTAAATTGTCCCCTTAGTGTCCAAAGATGTGCAGGTTAGGGGGATTGGCCATGCTAAATTGTCCCCTTAGTGTCCAAAGATGTGTAGGTTAGGGTGGATTGGCCATGCTAAATTGCCCCTTAGTGTCCAAAGATGTGTAGGTGAGGGTGGATTGGCCATGCTAAATTGTCCCTTAGTGTCCAAAGATGTGTAGGTTAGGTGGATTGGCCATGCTAAATTGTCCCTTAGTGTCCAAAGATGTGCAGGTTAGGGGGATTGGCCATGCTAAATTGTCCCCTTAGTGTCCAAAGATGTGTAGGTTAGGTGGATTGGCCATGCTAAATTGCCCCTTAGTGTCCAAAGATGTGCAGGTTAGGGTGGATTGGCCATGCTAAATTGCCCCTTCGTGTCAGGGGGATTTGTGGGGTAAATACATGGTAATGGGGCCTGTGTGGGATTGTTGTCAGTGCTGACTCGATGAAACAGAAGAGGGGTTGGGGTAAGGCTTGGGCTGTTTTACGTTGGAGCAGAGAAGACTGAGGGGGGCGGCCTGATCGAGGTGTTCAAGATTATGAGGGACACGGACAGAGTGGATAAGGAGCAGCTGTTCCCCTGAGTTGAAGGGTCAGTCACGAGGGGGACATAGGTTCAAGGTGAGGGGGTGGGAGGTTAAGGAGGGGATTTGAGGGAAAGCTTTTTTACCCAGAGGGTGGTGAGGGTCTGGAATGCGCTGCCTGGGAGGGTGGTGGAGGCGGGTTGCCTCACATCCTTTAAAAAGCACCAATGTGACGCCACTGTTTAAAAAAGGAGGTAGACATAAGGCAGGTAACTATAGGCCGGTTAGCTTAACTTCTGTAGTAGGGAAAATGCTTGAATCTATCATGAAGGAAGAAATAGCGAGACATCTGGATATAAATTCTCCCATTTGGAAGACGCAGCATGGGTTCATGAAGGGCAGGTCATGTTTGACTAATTTGGTGGAATTCTTTGAGAACATTACATGTGCAGTGGACAATGGGGAACCTGTGGATGTGGTGTATCTGGATTTCCAGAAGGCATTTGACAAGGTGCCGCACCAAAGACTGCTACATAAGATAAAGGTTGGATGGATAGAGGATTGGTTAACCAACAGAAAGCAAAGAGTGGGGGGTGAATGGGTGTTCTTCTGGTTGGCGATCAGTGACTAGTGGTGTGTCTCAGGGATCAGTGTTGGGACCGCAATTGTTTACGATTTACTTAGATGATTTGGAGTTGGGGACCAAGTGTAGTGTGTCAAAATTCACAGATGACACCAAGATGAGTGGCAGAGCAAAGTGTGCAGAGGACGCTGAAAGTCTGCAAAGGGATATAGATAGTCTAAGTGAGTGGGCGAGGGTCTGGCAGATGGAGCACAATGTTGGTAAATGTGAGGTCATCCATCTTGGTCGGAATAACAGCAAAATGGACTCTTATTTAAATGGTAAAAAATTGCAGCATGCTGCTGTGCAGAGGAACCTGGGTGTCCTTGTGCAGGAATCTCAAGGAGTTGGTTTGCGGGTGCAGCAGGTAATGAAGGCGGCAAATGGAATTGTGTCCTTCATTGCTAGAGGGATGGAGTTTAAAAACAGGGAGGTTATGATGCAGCTGTATAAGGTGCTGGTGAGGCCACACCTGGAGGACTGTGTACAGTTTTGGTCTCCTTACTTGAGAAAGGATATACTGGCACTGGAGGGGGTGCAGAGGAGATTCATTAGGTTGATTCCGGAGTTGAGAGGGTTGGTTTATGAGGAGAGAGTGAGTAGACTGGATCTATACCCATTGGAATTCAGAAGAATGAGGGGAGAGATCTTATAGAAACATATAAGATTATGAAGGGAATAGATAAGATAGAAGCAGGGAAGTTGTTTCCACTGGTGGGTGAAACTAGAACTAGGGGGCATGGCCTCAACATAAGGAATCTGTGGAATTCCCTGCCCAGTTGAGGCTCCCTCATTGAATGTTCTTTAAGGCAAGGATAGATAGATTTTTGAACGATCTTATTGAATGGCGGAGCAGGCTCGAGGGGCCAGATGGCCCACTCCTGCTCCCAGTTCTGATGTTCTTATGAGCACTTGGCACGTCATAACATTCAGGGCTATGGACCAAGGGCTGGCAGGTGGGATTAGGTGGAGGTTTAGGTGTTTCTCATGTGTCGGTGTGGAGTCGATGGGTTGAAACCTCCTGTGCACTGTATGATTCTATGAATGGCTCATTGGGGAGGTGGTTGAGAGGAGGTTTAAAAGGTTGATAGCTGGAATGTGCTGGTTATCTCATGAGGAAAGGTTGGACAGCTTGTTTCCATTGGAGTTGAGCAGTGTGAGAGGGTGGAGCAGTGACTTGACTGAAGTCTTCGAGACCCTGACCGATCTCGACAAGGTGTACGTTTGAAGTTTGTTAATTAGTGTCGCAAGTTAGGCTTGCATTAACACCGCAATGATATTACTGTGAAAATCCCCTGGTCGCCACACTCCGGCGCCTGTTCAGGCACACCGAGGGACAATTTAGCATGGCCAATCCACCTACCCTACACATCTTTGGACACTAAGGGACAATTTAGCATAGCCAATCCACCCTAACCTACACATCTTTGGGACACTAAGGGACAATTTAGCATGGCCAATCCACCCTAACATACACATCTTTGGACACTAAGGGACAATTTAGCATGGCCAATCCACCTAACCCGCACATCTTTGGACACTAAGGGACAATTTAGCATGGCCAATCCACCTAACTTGCACATCTTTGGATACTAAGGGGCAATTTAGCATGGCCAATCCACCCTAACCCGCACATCTTTGGACACTAAGGGGACAATTTAGCATGGCCAATTCACCTAACCTGCACATCTTTGGTCACTAAGGGACAATTTAGCATGGCCAATCTACCTAACCTACACATCTTTGGGAGGAAACTGGAGCACCCGGAGGAAACCCACGCAGACACGGGGAGAACGTGCAGACTCCGCACAGACAGTGACCCAAGCCGGGAATCGAACCGGGGTTCCCTGGCGCTGTGAGGTAGCAGTGCTAACCCATTGTGCCACTGTGATGTGATGGAGGTCATGGGGTGGGTTGGGGGGGGGGGGGGGGGGGGGGCGGTGGGTGGGGAGGTGGTCACTGAATATCCTTAAGACAGAGATGGATTGGTTCTTGTCAGGTGAGGGAATCAAAGGTCATCGGGGTAGAGGGGGATGTGGGACCAGGAACACCAATTGATTAGCCAAGATCCACAATGAATGGCAGGGCAGGTTCGAGGGGCTGAATGGCCTCCAGGGTGTGGTAGCCAATTGGATACAAAATTGGCTTGATGACAGAAGACAGAGGGTGGTTGTAGAGGGTTGTTTTTCAAACTGGAGGCCTGTGACCAGCGGTGTGCCTCAGGGATCGGTGCTGGGCCCACTGTTATTTGTCATTTATATTAATGATTTGGATGAGAATATAGGAGGCATGGTTAGTAAGTTTGCAGATGACACCAAGATTGGTGGCATGGTGGACAGTGAGGAAGGTTATCTCCAATTGCAACGGGATCTTGATCAATTGGGCCAGTGGGCTGACAAATGGCAGATGGAGTTTAATTTAGACAAATGTGAGGTGATGCATTTTGGTCGATTGAACCAGGGCAGGACTTACTCAGTTAATGGTAGGGCGTTGGGGAGAGTTACAGAGCAAAGAGATCTAGGGGTACATGTTCATAGCTCCTTGAAAGTGGAGTCACAGGTGGACAGAGTGGTGAAGAAGGCATTCGGCATGCTTGGTTTCATCGGTCAGAACATTGAATACAGGAGTTGGGACATCTTGTTGAAGTTGTACAAGACATTGGTAAGGCCACACTTGGAATAC
>NW_027593066.1:0-2500 GCF_964213995.1 Mustelus asterias
GTACCTGCAGAATAGCAGGAAGGCGATGGCAATGACATGTGGCAACTCATTAACCAGTTTTGAGTTTGCTGCATTGAAGGAGGAAAATCGAAGCAGGGCCCCGCTCGAGCCCCCAGGTCTGCCGGGACCGCACCGGGCCCGCCGCCCCGACGGCCGTTCGGCCAGATTGGGCTAGTATTTCCCCGGATTTTCGGCCGTTTTTCCGACTTTTTCGGCCGTCGGAAAAGCGGCGGCCTGGGCACCGGCCGCGGCCGGGGGTGCCTTCCCCTCGAGCGAGGGCCCGGACCTCACCCGGTTGCAGCCCCGGGTGGGGCTCCGCCGGCGGCCGGAATGGTTGAGACCATCGGCCGCGCTGAACGGAGGTCTGGTAAATCATTAACCAAACTGGACTTAGTCTCTGGCAAGAGAGATGGTCCAGCCGACGGGCACGACCGAGGGCCCGGACCTCACCCGGCTGCAGCCCCGGGTGGGGCTCCGCCGGCGGCCGGAATGGTTGAGACCATCGGCCGCGCTGAACGGAGGTCTGGTAAATCATTAACCAAACTGGACTTAGTCTCTGGCAAGAGAGATGGTCCAGCCGACGGGCACGACCGAGGGCCCGGACCTCACCCGGCTGCAGCCCCGGGTGGGGCTCCGCCGGCGGCCGGAATGGTTGAGACCATCGGCCGCGCTGAACGGAGGTCTGGTAAATCATTAACCAAACTGGACTTAGTCTCTGGCAAGAGAGATGGTCCAGCCGACGGGCACGACCGAGGGCCCGGACCTCACCCGGTTGCAGCCCCGGGTGGAGCTCCGCCGGCGGCCGGAATGGTTGAGACCATCGGCCGCGCTGAACGGAGGTCTGGTAAATCATTAACCAAACTGGACTTAGTCTCTGGCAAGAGAGATGGTCCAGCCGACGGGCACGACCGAGGGCCCCGGACCTCACCCGGTTGCAGCCCCGGGTGGAGCTCCGCCGGCGGCCGGAATGGTTGAGACCATCGGCCGCGCTGAACGGAGCTCTGGTAAATCATTAACCAAACTGGACTTAGTCTCTGGCAAGAGAGATGGTCCAGCCGACGGGCACGACCGAGGGCCCCGGACCTCACCCGGTTGCAGCCCCGGGTGGAGCTCCGCCGGCGGCCGGAATGGTTGAGACCATCGGCCGCGCTGAACGGAGCTCTGGTAAATCATTAACCAAACTGGACTTAGTCTCTGGCAAGAGAGATGGTCCAGCCGACGGGCACGACCGAGGGCCCCGGACCTCACCCGGTTGCAGCCCCGGGTGGAGCTCCGCCGGCGGCCGGAATGGTTGAGACCATCGGCCGCGCTGAACGGAGCTCTGGTAAATCATTAACCAAACTGGACTTAGTCTCTGGCAAGAGAGATGGTCCAGCCGACGGGCACGACCGAGGGCCCCGGACCTCACCCGGTTGCAGCCCCGGGTGGAGCTCCGCCGGCGGCAGGAATGGTTGAGACCATCGGCCGCGCTGAACGGAGCTCTGGTAAATCATTAACCAAACTGGACTTAGTCTCTGGCAAGAGAGATGGTCCAGACGACGGGCACGGTGGCAGAGTTAGCCGAACTTGACTTAGCCTCTGGCCGCAGAGAGGGTCCATCAAACGGGGCACGGTGGGAGATTAAGCCGCACTAGGCTCAGGCTCTGGCCACGGGAGGGTGGCCCAGGTGTGAGCCGGCAGTAAATGGTGAACCAGTGAAAAGCCAGCACCCGAGGGTGCGGTTGTGCTGCCGACTTGGAGGCTCCCTGTGCCCGCAGAGCAAAAATGTGAGCACAGACGGAAGTCTATGAAGTCAGATCCGGTCGGCGGTCGCCAGGCTCGGTGCATGGTTTCCCGCAGAGGTTGGTGGATCCGTCCCGCCGAGGTGGGCACCTGCATTTTCTGGCACAAGTGTCCGGAGGCTGGTTAATGAGTTGCCGCCGGTAGCCCGCATGGAGTTGCGATTGACCCGTTTTGCGGGCCCCCCAGGCCTCATTCTCGGTAGGACTACCGGGCCGCACCCCGCCGAGGTGGACACCTGCATTTTCTGGCAGGGGGGGTTGGCGGGGTGCCCGGGGATTTTCGGGAACTCGTTTTTCAGAACATTTTTTGGCTAGCGGTGTCAGTTTGAAAGTACCCAGGAAAGTGCTACTTCACAAAAGGGGACTTTTTCCAAATATATAACCTCTTGAAGAGCACCTCAGTGTCGGAGGGGGCAGACACTTTACTTCATTTATGGCTAATTCCTCGGGTACGTTCTGGAAAACGGACAGAGTTGCCTGGCCGGTGGTGACTCTTTGGCAGATACATATATATATATATATATATTACGGCTTTTTCTATATATGTATCAAAGTGTGATAAACACTTGTGCAAAAAAACCAGACAACGGAATTGACGGCACTTTGTAAACGGCCTGCAAAGTACAAAGTCTGAGTTTTTTAAAAAAGTGGCACTCGGTGGTAGGGAGTGCCGGCGCTTTGAAACGGCACAGATGCCACGTTCCCTTGGGTTGCACTTC
>NW_027593066.1:7500-10000 GCF_964213995.1 Mustelus asterias
GGCAACACGGCCGGCCTGCCTGCTTGGGACGATGCGGTCCTTTCGTTCAGCGGTTCCACGGTTTGGCCGGCGCGAGCAGATGCTTGGGGGGAGACGGTGGCGTCAGCCACGCACTCACTCTGCTTCTGCAGTCCGGTCCACTCCGCCCGTTCTAGCTGCTCGTTTGGTCCCTCGCCCTCCAGCAGACCGTTCCGCCGACGGTGCTCCTCCTCCGCAGCGACTTCTGCCTAGCCCCTCTGCCGGGTGCGATGTCTCCGGCGTCCGCACCGATCCTCGGCACGGCGCGGGTGCGCACCTGTGGGCCGCCGCCCCGTGCTCCACGTCCGTCCGTGTGTGCCCGCTGTGGGGACCGTCTTCCTCTCGCCTGGGCGACGGCTTGCGGGCTGCGACGTGACCTTGCCACCGCCTTGCAGCATTACATCCGCAGTTGAAACGAAGAGAGCTGCTGCGGGCTTGGGTGCTTGTCCTGGCGGCTTGTCGACGGGACCACGGTGAACGGCCACTGTGTGACTCCGCAGGGAGACGTTCTGGTGCAGTCAGGGGCCTTTTTGTCTCCCGCCGCGGTGAAGCTTTGGTCGCATTCTAGTCACTCTCTCTTCAATCCCGGTACGGGGTACCTGTTCATGCTCACCATTCCTCGAGCACCCGCGTGCAGAGGGTGGGTGCGAGGTTTAAAGATTCGTGGTCCGCCTGTCGGTCCGGTCTCGTGCTGACTTGAGCGAGTGTCCTCCGCGTTCGAGAGAATGTGCCTGTCCGCGGGGGCAGCCGCGCTTGCGAGCGTTCCGCCGCGCCCCCTTCCCCAGCCCGCCGAGGTTGGGGCGTGCGGGGTCGGCTTGCGCCCGTAGCGTCGGCCTGTCCTCCGCGGCTTGCACCCGACTCAGTCCGCTGCGGCCTCGCCTCGACTCTCGAGCCTTCCGACAGACGGTGACACCAGAGAACTCTGCCTCTGGCTGTTGCGGGGCGTGACGGCGCGTGTCGGGCTCCGGCCCGTCACCCACGCCGGCACTCAACGCCTGCGAGCGCCCTGTTTCCTCCGAGAAAGGTTTTTCGCTTGATTGTCGCTCGAGTGCGTGTGCCTCCGGGGCTCACGCCGTGGTACGCGCCAGGCTGGGGCTCCACCGTCACGTCGGCGGGGGAGCGTTTAGCGCGTCCCAGGATCGGACAACCTCTCCGGGGGCCCGAGCCGAAACCCGACACGGTATAAAAGTCGTAACAAGGTTTCTGTTGGTGAACACGTTGTGAAGGATCTTTGTCGGCCGGGGGCCCGCCACCTCTCCGGGGAGGGCGGCCCGTCACTCCTTGAACGCGAAGGCTGGCGCCGGTTGGGCCAGGCAGGAGAGCCTCACGGGGGCCGGCCCCGGGGCCAGGTATCGGACAACCTCTCCGGGGGCCCGAACCGAAACCCGTAACACAGAATAAAAATCGTAACAAGGTTTCTGTTGGTGAACACGTTGTGAAGGATCTTTGTCGGCCGGGGGCCCGCCACCTCTCCGGGGAGGGCGGCCCGTCACTCCTTGAACTCGAAGGCTGCGCCGGTTGGGCCAGGCAGGAGAGCCTCACGGGGGTTGGCCCCGGGGCCGTGGCCCGTACTGACGCTGGCGCCTCCCACGCGGGTGGGAGGTCACACCGACAATTTCGCCGTACCCGTCGAACGGGCCTGGTCACCCGTACGCACGTTCCGCCGAAGCCGGGCGACGTCGATCTCGGTCCCACTCGGTTGGGCCGGCGCGCGGGCGCCGCCACCGACGAGCACGCACACGCTCGGTTGCACGCCGGCAAGTCCATGCGGGTGCCGCACACGCTACGCCTGCGCCGTTGGAAGGGCTTCGCCGTTGGCTTCGTAGGGTGTCTTTGCAGTCCGTCCGAGAGGTGGGGGCACGCACGGCAACACGGCCGGCCTGCCTGCGTGGGACGATGCGGTCCTTTCGTTCAGCGGTTCGGCGGTTTGGCCGGCGCGAGCAGACGCTCGGAGGGAGACGGTGGCGTCAGCCACGCACTCACTCCGCTTCTGCAGTCCGGTCCACTCCGCCCGTTCTAGCTGCTCGTTTGGTCCCTCGCCCGCCAGCAGACCGTTCCGCCGACGGTGCTCCTCCTCCGCAGCGACTTCTGCCTAGCCGCTCTGCCGGGTGCGATGTCACCGGCGTCCGCACCGATCCTCGGCACGGCGCGTGTGCGCACCTGTGGGCCGCCGCCCCGTGCTCCACGTCCGTCTGTGTGTGCCCGCTGTGGGGACCGTCTTCCTCTCGCCTTGGCGACGGCTTGCGGGCTGCGACGTGACCTTGCCACCGCCTTGCAGCATTACATCCGCAGTTGAAACGAAGAGAGCTGCTGCGGGCTTGGGTGCTTGTCCTGGCGGCTTGTCGACGGGACCACGGTGAACGGCCACTGTGTGACTCCGCAGGGAGACGTTCTGGTGCAGTCAGGGGCCTTTTTGTCTCCCGCCGCGGTGAAGCTTTGGTCGCATTCTAGTCACTCTCTTCAAAGCCCGGTGAGGGGTACC
>NW_027593066.1:17500-30000 GCF_964213995.1 Mustelus asterias
CCCTAGCCCTAACCCTAACACTAACCCTAACCCTAACCCTAACCCTAGCCCAAACCCTAACCCTAACACTAACCCTAACCCTAGCCCAAACCCTAACCCTAACCGTGGCCCTAACCCTAACCAAAGCCCTAACCCTAGCCCTAACCCTAACACTAACCCTAACCCTAACACTAACCCTAGCCCTAGCCCAAAACCTAACCCAAACCCTAACCAAAGCCCTAACCCTCGCCCAAACCCTAACCCTAACCCTAACCGTGGCCCTAGCCCTAACCAAAGCCCTAACCCTAGCCCTAACCCTAACACTAACCCTAACCCTAACACTAACCCTAGCCCAAACCCTAACCCTAACCGTGGCCCTAACCCTAACCCTAACCAAAGCCCTAACCCTAGCCCTCACCCTAACACTAACCCTAACCCTAACCCTAACACTAGCCCTAACCCTAACCCTAACCCTAACCGTGGCCCTAACCCTAACCATAGCCCTAACGCTAGCCCTAACCCTAACACTAAGCCTAACCCTAGCCCGAGCCCTAGCCCTAACCCTAACCCTAGCCTAACCCTAAGCCTAACCCTAAGGGAGCAATTTGAAAGTGTGGCCGGCGCGAGGGACGCCTGTGCGGGCGTGGAGAGTCGATGTGGAGTCCTTGTGAGCATGGAGTGTGTTGTAAGGGCGTGTTTCTGCCTGTGCCTTGACCCTAACACTAACCCTAACCCTAGCGCTAACCCTAACCGTAGCCGTCACCCGAACCCTAACCCGAGCCCTAGCCCTAGCCCTAACCCTAACCCTAACCCTAACGGAGCAATTTGAAAGTGTGGCCGGCGTGAGGGGCGCCTGTGCGGGCGTGGAGAGTCAATGTGGAGTGCTTGTGAGCATGGAGTGTGTAGTAAGGGCGTGTTTCTGCCTGTGCCTTGACCCTAACCCTAACCCGAACCCTAACCCTAACCGCGGGTGCGGGGGGTTGAACAAACACCGGGGAAGCCATTAACCACCAGCGGGGAGTACATTAAGCAGTTGCCCTTAGTCTCAGGAGCAGCGGGGAACAGATTATCCAACAGCCGGGAAAACATTCACCAACTTCGGGGGAAAACATGAACGAAATATCGGGAAGACATGAACCAACGGCAGGCAAAACACTGGGGAAGCCAGGAACCAACAACGGGGAGTACACTAAGCAGCTGCCCTTAGTCTCAGGAGTAGCGGGGAAGAGATTAAGCAGCAGCCGGGAAAAGATCAGCCAACCGCGGGGGAACTCATTAACCAGTGTCGTGGGAACGCATTAACCAGTTTCGTGGGAACTCATTAACCAGTTTCGGGAAAACTTCCACCAAAGGCGGGGAAAGCATCAACCAACGGCGGGGAAGCCATTGTCCAACAGGGGGGGGGGAGCACATCAAGCAGCTGCCCTTAGTCTCAGGAGCAGCGGGGAAGAGATTAAGCAGCAGCCGGGAAAAGATCAGCCAACCGCGGGGGAACTCATTAACCAGTTTCGTGGGAACTCATTAACCAGTTTCGGGAAACCGTCCACCTAAGGCGGGGAAAACATCAAACAACGGCGGGGAAGCCATTGTCCAACAGGGGGGAGCACATTAAGCAGCTGCCCTTAGTATCAGGAGCAGCGGGGATCAGATTAAGCAACAGCCGGGAAAAGATCAGGAAACCGCGGGGGAACTCATTAACCAGTTTCGTGGGAACTCATTAACCAGTTTCGGGAAAACATCAACCAAAGGCGGGGAAAGCATCAACCAACGGCGGGGAAGCCACTGTCCAACAGTGGGGAGCACATTAAGCAGCTGCCCTTAGTCTCAGGAGCAGCGGGGATCAGATTAAGCAACAGCCTGGGAAAAGATCAACCAACCGCGGGGGAACTCATTAACCAGTTTCCTGGGAACTCATTAACCAGTTTCGTGGGAACTCATTAACCAGTTTCGGGAAAACCTCCACCAAAGGCGGGGAAAGCATGAACCAACGGCGGGGAAGCCATTGTCCAACCGGGGGGAGCACATTAAGCAGCTGCCCTTAGTATCAGGAGCAGCGGGGTACAAATGAACCAGCAGCGGGGAAAACAACTTCGTGGGAACTCATTAACCAGTTTCGTGGGAACTCATTAACCAGTTTCGGGGGAACTCATTAACCAGTTTCGGGAAAACTTCCACCAAAGGCGGGGAAAGCATCAACCAACGGCCGGGAAGCCATTGTCCAACAGTGGGGAGCACATTAAGCAGCTGCCCTTAGTATCAGGAGCAGCGGGGATCAGATTAAGCAACAGCCGGGAAAAGATCAGCCAACCGCGGGGGAACTCATTAACCAGTTTCCTGGGAACTCATTAACCAGTTTCGTGGGAACTCATTAACCAGTTTCGGGAAAACCTCCACCAAAGGCGGGGAAAGCATGAACCAACGGCGGGGAAGCCATTGTCCAACCGGGGGGAGCACATTAAGCAGCTGCCCTTAGTATCAGGAGCAGCGGGGATCAGATTAAGCAACAGCCGGGAAAAGATCAGCCAACCGCGGGGGAACTCATTAACCAGTTTCCTGGGAACTCATTAACCAGTTTCGGGAAAACTTCCACCAAAGGCGGGGAAAACATGCACCAACGGCGGGGAAGCCTTTGTCCAACAGGGGGGAGCACATTAAGCAGCTGCCCTTAGTATCAGGAGCAGCGGGGTACAAATGAACCAGCAGCGGGGAAAACAGCTTCGTGGGAACTCATTAACCAGTTTCGGGGGAACTCATTAACCAGTTTCGGGAAAACGTCCACCAAAGGCGGGGAAAACATCAACCAACGGCGGGGAAGCCATTGTCCAACGGGGGGGAGCACATTAAGCAGCTGCCCTTAGTATCAGGAGCAGCGGGGAACAGATTAAGCAACAGCCGGGAAAAGAACAGCCAACCGCGGGGGAACTCATTAACCAGTTTCGTGGGAACTCATTAACCAGTTTCGTGGGAACTCATTAACCAGTTTCGGGAAAACGTCCACCAAAGGCGGGGAAAACACCAACCAACGTCGGGGAAGCCTTTGTCCAACAGTGGGGAGCACATTAAGCAGCTGCCCTTAGTATCAGGAGCAGCGGGGATCAGATTAAGCAACAGGAGGGAAAAGATCAGCCAACCGCGGGGGAACTCATTAACCAGTTTCGTGGGAACTCATTAACCAGTTTCGGGAAAACTTCCACCAAAGGCGGGGAAAACATGCACCAACGGCGGGGAAGCCATTGTCCAACAGGGGGGAGCACATTAAGCAGCTGCCCTTAGTATCAGGAGCAGCGGGGTACAAATGAACCAGCAGCGGGGAAAACAACTTCGTGGGAACTCATTAACCAGTTTCGTGGGAACTCATTAACCAGTTTCGGGAAAACGTCCACCAAAGGCGGGGAAAGCATCAACCAACGGCGGGGAAGCCATTGTCCAACAGTGGGGAGCACATTAGGCAGCTGCCCTTAGTATCAGGAGCAGCGGGGATCAGATTAAGCAACAGCCGGGAAAAGAACAGCCAACCGCGGGGGAACTCATTAACCAGTTTCGTGGGAACTCATTAACCAGTTTCGTGGGAACTCATTAACCAGTTTCGGGAAAACGTCCACCAAAGGCGGGGAAAACATGCACCAACGGCGGGGAAGCCATTGTCCAACAGGGGGGAGCACATTAAGCAGCTGCCCTTAGTATCAGGAGCGGCGGGGATCAGATTAAGCAACAGCCGGGAAAAGATCAACCAACCGCGGGGGAACTCATTAACCAGTTTCGTGGGAACTCATTAACCAGTTTCCTGGGAACTCATTAACCAGTTTCGGGAAAAATTCAACCAGAGGCGGGGAAAGCATCAACCAACGGCGGGGAAGCCTTTGTCCAACAGGGGGGAGCACATTAAGCAGCTGCCCTTAGTATCAGGAGCAGCGGGGTACAAATGAACCAGCAGCGGGGAAAACAGCTTCGTGGGAACTCATTAACCAGTTTCGGGGGAACTCATTAACCAGTTTCGGGAAAACTTCCACCAAAGGCGGGGAAAGCATGAACCAACGGCGGGGAAGGCATTGTCCAACCGGGGGGAGCACATTAAGCAGCTGCCCTTAGTATCAGGAGCAGCGGGGATCAGATTAAGCAACAGCCGGGAAAAGATCAGCCAACCGCGGGGGAACTCATTAACCAGTTTCGGGGGAACTCATTAACCAGTTTCGGGAAAACGTCCACCAAAGGCGGGGAAAACATCAACCAACGGCGGGGAAGCCTTTGTCCAACAGGGGGGAGCACATTAAGCAGCTGCCCTTAGTATCAGGAGCAGCGGGGTACAAATGAACCAGCAGCGGGGAAAACAGCTTCGTGGGAACTCATTAACCAGTTTCGGGGGAACTCATTAACCAGTTTCGGGAAAACTTCCACCAAAGGCGGGGAAAGCATGAACCAACGGCGGGGAAGGCATTGTCCAACCGGGGGGAGCACATTAAGCAGCTGCCCTTAGTATCAGGAGCAGCGGGGATCAGATTAAGCAACAGCCGGGAAAAGATCAGCCAACCGCGGGGGAACTCATTAACCAGTTTCGTGGGAACTCATTAACCAGTTTCGGGAAAACTGCCACCAACGGCGGGGAAAACATGCACCAACGGCGGGGAAGCCATTGTCCAACAGGGGGGAGCACATTAAGCAGCTGCCCTTAGTATCAGGAGCAGCGGGGTACAAATGAACAAGCAGCGGGGAAAACAACTCCGTGGGAACTCATTAACCAGTTTCGTGGGAACTCATTAACCAGTTTCGGGAAAACGTCCACCAAAGGCGGGGAAAACATGCACCAACGGCGGGGAAGCCATTGTCCAACAGGGGGGAGCACATTAAGCAGCTGCCCTTAGTATCAGGAGCAGCGGGGTACAAATGAACCAGCAGCGGGGAAAACAACTTCGTGGGAACTCATTAACCAGTTTCGGGGGAACTCATTAACCAGTTTCGGGAAAACGTCCACCAAAGGCGGGGAAAACATCAACCAACGGCGGGGAAGCCATTGTCCAACAGGGGGGAGCACATTAAGCAGCTGCCCTAAGTATCAGGAGCAGCGGGGATCAGATTAAGCAACAGCCGGGAAAAGATCAACCAACCGCGGGGGAACTCATTAACCAGTTCCGTGGGAACTCATTAACCAGTTTCGTGGGAACTCATTAACCAGTTTCGGGAAAACGTCCACCAAAGGCGGGGAAAACATCAACCAACGGCGGGGAAGCCATTGTCCAACAGTGGGGAGCACATTAAGCAGCTGCCCTTAGTGTCAGGAGCAGCGGGGATCAGATTAAGCAACAGCCGGGAAAAGATCAGGAAACCGCGGGGGAACTCATTAACCAGTTTCGTGGGAACTCATTAACCAGTTTCGGGAAAACCTCCACCAAAGGCGGGGAAAGCATGAACCAACGGCCGGGAAGCCCTTGTCCAAAAGTGGGGAGCACATTAAGTGGCTGCCCTTAGTATCAGGAGCAGCGGGGATCAGATTAAGCAACAGCCGGGAAAAGATCAGCCAACCGCGGGGGAACTCATTAACCAGTTTCGTGGGAACTCATTAACCAGTTTCGGGAATACTTCCACCAAAGGCGGGGAAAACATGAACCAACGGCGGGGAAGCCATTGTCCAACAGTGGGGAGCACATTAAGCAGCTGCCCTTAGTATCAGGAGCAGCGGGGTACAAATGAACCAGCAGCGGGGAAAACAGCTTCGTGGGAACTCATTAACCAGTTTCGTGGGAACTCATTAACCAGTTTCGTGGGAACTCATTAACCAGTTTCGGGAAAACATCCACCAAAGGCGGGGAAAGCATCAACCAACGGCGGGGAAGCCATTGTCCAGCAGTGGGGAGCACATTAAGCAGCTGCCCTTAGTATCAGGAGCAGCGGGGTACAAATGAACAAGCAGCGGGGAAAACAACTCCGTGGGAACTCATTAACCAGTTTCCTGGGAACTCATTAACCAGTTTCGGGAAACCTTCCACCAAAGGCGGGGAAAACATGCACCAACGGCGGGGAAGCCATTGTCCAACAGGGGGGAGTACATTAAGCAGCTGCCCTTAGTATCAGGAGCAGCGGGGATCAGATTAAGCAACAGCCGGGAAAAGATCAGCCAACCGCGGGGGAACTCATTAACCAGTTTCGTGGGAACTCATTAACCAGTTTCGGGAAAACATCAACCAGAGGCGGGGAAAACATGCACCAACGGCGGGGAAGCCATTGTCCAACAGGGGGGAGTACATTAAGCAGCTGCCCTTAGTATCAGGAGCAGCGGGGTACAAATGAACCAGCAGCGGGGAAAACAACTCCGTGGGAACTCATTAACCAGTTTCGTGGGAACTCATTAACCAGTTTCGGGAAACCTTCCACCAAAGGCGGGGAAAACATGCACCAACGGCGGGGAAACCATTGTCCAACAGGGGGGAGCACATTAAGCAGCTGCCCTTAGTATCAGGAGCAGCGGGGTACAAATGAACCAGCAGCGGGGACAACAACTCCGTGGGAACTCATTAACCAGTTTCGTGGGAACTCATTAACCAGTTTCGGGAAACCTTCCACCAAAGGCGGGGAAAACATGCACCAACGGCGGGGAAGCCATTGTCCAACAGGGGGGAGCACATTAAGCAGCTGCCCTTAGTATCAGGAGCAGCGGGGATCAGATTTAGCAGCAGCCGGGAAAAGATCAGGAAACCGCGGGGGAACTCATTAACCAGTTTCGTGGGAACTCATTAACCAGTTTCGGGAAAACATCAACCAGAGGCGGGGAAAGCATCAACCAACGGCGGGGAAGCCTTTGTCCAACAGGGGGGAGCACATTAAGCAGCTGCCCTTAGTATCAGGAGCAGCGGTGCACAAATGAACCAGCAGCGGGGAAAACAGCTTCGTGGGAACTCATTAACCAGTTTCGGGGGAACTCATTAACCAGTTTCGGGAAATCTTCCACCAGAGGCGGGGAAAGCATCAACCAACGGCGGGGAAGCCTTTGTCCAACAGGGGGGAGCACATTAAGCAGCTGCCCTTAGTCTCAGGAGCAGCGGGGAACAGATTAAGCAACAGCCGGGAAAAGATCAGCCAACCGCGGGGGAACTCATTAACCAGTTTCGTGGGAACTCATTAACCAGTTTCGTGGGAACTCATTAACCAGTTTCGGGAAAACGTCCACCAAAGGCGGGGAAAGCATCAGCCAACGGCGGGGAAGCCATTGTCCAACAGTGGGGAGCACATTAAGCAGCTGCCCTTAGTATCAGGAGCAGCGGGGATCAGATTAAGCAACAGCCGGGAAAAGATCAGCCAACCGCGGGGGAACTCATTAACCAGTTTCCTGGGAACTCATTAACCAGTTTCGGGAAATCCTCCACCAAAGGCGGGGAAAGCATCGACCAACGGCCGGGAAGCCTTTGTCCAACAGTGGGGAGCACATTAAGCAGCTGCCCTTAGTCTCAGGAGCAGCGGGGTACAAATGAACCAGCAGCGGGGAAAACAACTTCGTGGGAACTCATTAACCAGTTTCGTGGGAACTCATTAACCAGTTTCGGGAAAACATCCACCAGAGGCGGGGAAAGCATCAACCAACGGCGGGGAAGCCATTGTCCAACAGGGGGCAGTACATTAAGCAGCTGCCCTAAGTATCAGGAGCAGCGGGGATCAGATTAAGCAACAGCCGGGAAAAGATCAGCCAACCGCGGGGGAACTCATTAACCAGTTTCGTGGGAACTCATTAACCAGTTTCGGGGGAACTCATTAACCAGTTTCGGGAAACCTTCCACCAAAGGCGGGGAAAACATCAACCAGCGGCGGGGAAGCCATTGTCCAACAGGCGGGAGCACATTAAGCAGCTGCCCTTAGTATCAGGAGCAGCGGGGTACAAATGAACCAGCAGCGGGGAAAACAGCTTCGTGGGAACTCATTAACCAGTTTCGGGGGAACTCATTAACCAGTTTCGGGAAAACATCAACCAGAGGCGGGGAAAGCATCAACCAACGGCGGGGAAGCCTTCGTCCAACAGGGGGGAGCACATTAAGCAGCTGCCCTTAGTATCAGGAGCAGCGGGGTGCAAATGAACCAGCAGCGGGGAAAACAACTTCGTGGGAACTCATTAACCAGTTTCGTGGGAACTCATTAACCAGTTTCGTGGGAACTCATTAACCAGTTTCGGGAAAACGTCCACCAAAGGCGGGGAAAGCATCAACCAACGGCGGGGAAGCCATTGTCCAACAGACGGGAGCACATTAAGCAGCTGCCCTTAGTATCAGGAGCAGCGGGGATCAGAGTAAGCAACAGCCGGGAAAAGATCAGCCAACCGCGGGGGAACTCATTAACCAGTTTCGTGGGAACTCATTAACCAGTTTCGGGAAAACTTCCACCAAAGGCGGGGAAAACATGCACCAACGGCGGGGAAGCCATTGTCCAACAGGGGGGAGCACATTAAGCAGCTGCCCTTAGTATCAGGAGCAGCGGGGTACAAATGAACCAGCAGCGGGGAAAAAAACTTCGTGGGAACTCATTAACCAGTTTCGTGGGAACTCATTAACCAGTTTCGGGAAAACTTCCACCAAAGGCGGGGAAAACATGCACCAACGGCGGGGAAGCCATTGTCCAACAGGGGGGAGCACATTAAGCAGCTGCCCTTAGTATCAGGAGCAGCGGGGTACAAATGAACCAGCAGCGGGGAAAACAACTTCGTGGGAACTCATTAACCAGTTTCGTGGGAACTCATTAACCAGTTTCGGGAAAACGTCCACCAAAGGCGGGGAAAGCATCAACCAACGGCGGGGAAGCCATTGTCCAACAGGGGGAAGTACATTAAGCAGCTGCCCTTAGTATCAGGAGCAGCGGGGTACAAATGAACCAGCAGCGGGGAAAGCAACTTCGTGGGAACTCATTAACCAGTTTCGTGGGAACTCATTAACCAGTTTCGGGAAAACATCAACCAGAGGCGGGGAAAGCATCAACCAACGGCGGGGAAGCCATTGTCCTACAGTGGGGAGCACATTAAGCAGCTGCCCTTAGTATCAGGAGCCGCGGGGATCAGATTAAGCAACAGCCGGGAAAAGATCAGCCAACCGCGGGGGAACTCATTAACCAGTTTCGTGGGAACTCATTAACCAGTTTCTGGGGAACTCATTAACCAGTTTCGGGAAATCCTCCACCAAAGGCGGGGAAAGCATCGACCAACGGCCGGGAAGCCTTTGTCCAACAGTGGGGAGCACATTAAGCAGCTGCCCTTAGTCTCAGGAGCAGCGGGGTACAAATGAACCAGCAGCGGGGAAAACAACTTCGTGGGAACTCATTAACCAGTTTCGTGGGAACTCATTAACCAGTTTCGGGAAAACATCCACCAGAGGCGGGTAAAGCATCAACCAACGGCGGGGAAGCCATTGTCCAACAGGGGGCAGTACATTAAGCAGCTGCCCTAAGTATCAGGAGCAGCGGGGATCAGATTAAGCAACAGCCGGGAAAAGATCAACCAACCGCGGGGGAACTCATTAACCAGTTTCGTGGGAACTCATTAACCAGTTTCGGGGGAACTCATTAACCAGTTTCGGGAAAACATCAACCAGAGGCGGGGAAAGCATCAACCAACGGCGGGGAAGCCTTCGTCCAACAGGGGGGAGCACATTAAGCAGCTGCCCTTAGTATCAGGAGCAGCGGGGTGCAAATGAACCAGCAGCGGGGAAAACAACTTCGTGGGAACTCATTAACCAGTTTCGTGGGAACTCATTAACCAGTTTCGGGAAAACATCCACCAGAGGCGGGTAAAGCATCAACCAACGGCGGGGAAGCCATTGTCCAACAGGGGGCAGTACATTAAGCAGCTGCCCTTAGTATCAGGAGCTGCGGGGATCAGACTAAGCAACAGCCGGGAAAACATTAACCAACTTCGGGGGAACTCATTAACCAATTATTTGATGACCGGTAGGCGGCGCTCTATCGGCTTCGGCGACCGGCGGGTGGCGGTTCGGGGTCGTGGCGACCCGGGGCGAGGCGGCCCGGCCGTTGAAATCGCGAAAAAACGCGTTTTTAAAAAGAACCGTCGGTCCCCATCGGGATGGATTTGACCCCCTCATGCCGCCGTCGGGACCTCTTCGGCGGCATGACTACCGGAGGTGTTCCCGCCGAGGTGGACACTTGCATTTTCTGGCACGGTGGGTTGGCGGGGTACCTGCAGAATAGCAGGAAGGCGATGGCAATGACATGTGGCAACTCATTAACCAGTTTTGACTTTGCTGCATTGAAGGCGGAAAATCGAAACAGGGCCCCGCTCGAGCCCCCAGGTCTGCCGGGACCGCACCGGGCCGCCGCCCCGACGGCCGTTCGGCCAGAATGGGCTAGTATTTCTCCGGATTTTTGGCCGTTTTTCCGACTTTTTCGGACGTCGGAAAAGCGGCGGCCTGGCCACCGGCCGCGGCCGGGGGTGCCTTCCCCTCGAGCGAGGGCCCGGAATTCACCCGTTTGCAGCCCCGGAGGAGCTCCGCCGGCGGCCGGAATGGTTGAGACCATCGGCCGCGCTGAACGGAGCTCGGGTAACTCATTAACCAAACTGGACTTGGCCCCTGGCGCAGGAGGGGGGGTCCAGGTGAGGGCTGGCAGGCCGTGGCCACCCGGCAGCAGTGATGCACCCGCGATGGCGGTAGTCCTTCCGATTCGGAGGCTCCCTGGCCCCGCAGAGCAAAAATGGGAGCCGCACGGAGCTCTATGAAGTCAGATCCGGTCGGTGGTGGCGGGGCAGGGTGCACGGTTTCCCGCAGAGCTCGGCGGATCCGTCCCGCCGAGGTGGCCACTCGCATTTTCTGGCAGGGGAGTCCCGAGGCTGGTTAACCAGTTACCCCCGGAAGTGGGGATGGAGTTGAGATTGAACCGTTTTGCGGGGCCTCCGGGCCCCTTCCCCGGTAGGACTACCGGGGCACACCCCGCCGAGGTGGCCACTTGCATTTTCTGGCACGGGGGGTTGGCGGGGTACCTGCAGAATAGCAGGAAGGCGATGGCAATGACATGTGGCAACTCATTAACCAGTTTTGAGTTTGCTGCATTGAAGGAGGAAAATCGAAGCAGGGCCCCGCTCGAGCCCCCAGGTCTGCCGGGACCGCACCGGGCCCGCCGCCCCGACGGCCGTTCGGCCAGATTGGGCTAGTATTTCCCCGGATTTTCGGCCGTTTTTCCGACTTTTTCGGCCGTCGGAAAAGCGGCGGCCTGGGCACCGGCCGCGGCCGGGGGTGCCTTCCCCTCGAGCGAGGGCCCGGACCTCACCCGGTTGCAGCCCCGGGTGGGGCTCCGCCGGCGGCCGGAATGGTTGAGACCATCGGCCGCGCTGAACGGAGGTCTGGTAAATCATTAACCAAACTGGACTTAGTCTCTGGCAAGAGAGATGGTCCAGCCGACGGGCACGACCGAGGGCCCGGACCTCACCCGGCTGCAGCCCCGGGTGGGGCTCCGCCGGCGGCCGGAATGGTTGAGACCATCGGCCGCGCTGAACGGAGGTCTGGTAAATCATTAACCAAACTGGACTTAGTCTCTGGCAAGAGAGATGGTCCAGCCGACGGGCACGACCGAGGGCCCGGACCTCACCCGGCTGCAGCCCCGGGTGGGGCTCCGCCGGCGGCCGGAATGGTTGAGACCATCGGCCGCGCTGAACGGAGGTCTGGTAAATCATTAACCAAACTGGACTTAGTCTCTGGCAAGAGAGATGGTCCAGCCGACGGGCACGACCGAGGGCCCGGACCTCACCCGGTTGCAGCCCCGGGTGGAGCTCCGCCGGCGGCCGGAATGGTTGAGACCATCGGCCGCGCTGAACGGAGGTCTGGTAAATCATTAACCAAACTGGACTTAGTCTCTGGCAAGAGAGATGGTCCAGCCGACGGGCACGACCGAGGGCCCCGGACCTCACCCGGTTGCAGCCCCGGGTGGAGCTCCGCCGGCGGCCGGAATGGTTGAGACCATCGGCCGCGCTGAACGGAGCTCTGGTAAATCATTAACCAAACTGGACTTAGTCTCTGGCAAGAGAGATGGTCCAGCCGACGGGCACGACCGAGGGCCCCGGACCTCACCCGGTTGCAGCCCCGGGTGGAGCTCCGCCGGCGGCCGGAATGGTTGAGACCATCGGCCGCGCTGAACGGAGCTCTGGTAAATCATTAACCAAACTGGACTTAGTCTCTGGCAAGAGAGATGGTCCAGCCGACGGGCACGACCGAGGGCCCCGGACCTCACCCGGTTGCAGCCCCGGGTGGAGCTCCGCCGGCGGCCGGAATGGTTGAGACCATCGGCCGCGCTGAACGGAGCTCTGGTAAATCATTAACCAAACTGGACTTAGTCTCTGGCAAGAGAGATGGTCCAGCCGACGGGCACGACCGAGGGCCCCGGACCTCACCCGGTTGCAGCCCCGGGTGGAGCTCCGCCGGCGGCAGGAATGGTTGAGACCATCGGCCGCGCTGAACGGAGCTCTGGTAAATCATTAACCAAACTGGACTTAGTCTCTGGCAAGAGAGATGGTCCAGACGACGGGCACGGTGGCAGAGTTAGCCGAACTT